>NW_006159604.1:1274577-1305195 GCF_000334495.1 Tupaia belangeri chinensis | reverse complement strand
TTTTTTTGAGAGGGCACATGCATGCTATATGAGAGAGAGAGAGAGAGAGAGAAACACCCTTCACAAGGTCTGGTCATGCCATGATCCACTTCCTCCAGTCTTGTAGCCCATCAGATATTGGGCACTTCTGCTTTCACCCAACATGTTTCAAAATAACAAGGCCGAGGATTCAAACCATGGTCACCATGTGGGATCCTACTTCTCTTGAGCTGTGCACGATCACAGTTCCATGAAGGGGATAATTAAGGGCACTATCACAGTGCCAAGGAGGGGTCCTAGGACATACACTGAGAGCCTTATTTTGTGGGTCTAGTTTCATTACTGTGTACCTTCATCTGCCCCAACAGGCCCTTAATTATCATGTTGTACTGCTTCACATTTAATGTTAGTTAATGCAATTATTGTGATTATTATTTGAAATTCTTTCTTTGAAATGTTGTGACAGTTGGTTAATATCAAAGTGTATGTATTTTTTTGTTGTTTTCTTCATTGATAGAAATTTTATAGTTTTCGTGCTATTATGAAACAAAGGAAATTATGAGTTGTTTTACATTTTACATGATGGTAATAATGGCAATGATAGTGCTGATGGTAAATAACTAAATGTTAGGCACTGTCATAAATGCCTTGCATTCCTTAACATATATATCTTCACAACAACCCCATAATATTGTGAATAATTATTTCCCTTGTTTCATACATGAGAAAAGTAGAGTAAAGAAATTTACTTGGGCCAGCAAATGGCATGGTGGTTAAGACATCTGGATCTTACATGACAATCAGTGTGGTTAAGTCCTGGACAGGTAGCTTAAAAACCATGCCAGCTACATGTATGTGCAAGCATGTCAAAATCCCAAAGGGTATGGATTATGGTGTGACCATCCTTCTGGGGAGTGCTTTCTCACTTTCCCTTTCTCTGTGTCAGTATTGATTTCATCATGTGGAATTTAAGCCTGTCCTATCAATACTGTCTTGCAATGACTCTGACAGATGTTGACCATGATTACTATAAAAAGACCTGTTTTACTTCATTACTTCTCTATCAGAGAACTCCTGGGAATTTAAAATCTATTTTAAAATTTCACAGACAGGTCCTCCTACTTTCTAGTGACCAAGTTTATTAGGATCAATGTAGTATTTTATGAATGAATGAATTTAATTTTCATGGGATAATAAGAAATGTTTTCATTTAGGGATACTTTTTAGTGAGTACATGCACCCTTCAGTAAATATAAAGAAAGAAAGAGAAAAGGAAGGAAATAGAGAAGAAAGAGAGAAAGAAAGGAAGAAAGAAAAAGAAAGAAGGAAAAAAGAGAGAGAAAGAAACAACAAAAGAAAGAAGAGAAAAAAAGGAAATGAAACAAATTTATTCAAAGTCATACAGTTAAAAAGCAGTACAGATTAAAATCCCAGGCTTTTTGTTTCCAGAGTTCATATGTTTAACCTCCACAGTACAGATTACATGTACTTTTGACAGTTCTTTGGCATTTTTGAATTTAAAAAGACATATATATGCCTTCTGTTTATCTCTTCCTTCAAACTTACTTCCAGGTCCTCTATTCTGCATGGAGACAATATGATGCTTTCTAGGGAACAGAGTATCTGGAGGATATCTGTATACACATACTGTCAATTCCTTTGCCATGGAAGGAGGATGGGCAAGACCTTCTTGCTAGGACTGACTTTTTTTTTTTTTTGAGATGTTTTTGCTACAGAGTGCGTGCGCTCGCCAGAGAGACAGAGAGACAGAAGGCAAGAAATCAATCCTCAGGGGGGATGGCCACTCCGCAATCCCTTCTCCTCCATTCTCCTCTTGGGATCTTGGGCACGCATGCACATGCGCTCTGCATGAGTTTAAGCCACCGGGTCCGGGATTCGAACTGCGGTCCACTACATAGTGCAGTGACATAGCCATTACACTAACTGCTGGTCCCTAGGACTGACTTTTTGTGCCATGATTGTACAGGGGAGAGCAGGAGTAGTAATATCCTTAAACAAAGATCATAAGAATGGTTGCCCGTGGCTGAGGAGGAGGGGAAGGAGGAAGCAACTGCTTAATCAATGCAAGGTCTCCTTTTGAGGTTATGAAAAACTTGAATTCCTCTGAGACCTGAAAGCTGACAAGACAAAGTTGAAAGGCTGCTCCCAGCAACTCTGCAACTGTCACTATGCCACAAAGAGAATATAGTGAATTACATCGTAAACGCTGTAGATATTGTTTGGATTACCATGATAAAAAGAAAGAAGGAAAGTTGGGAGGCTCATGGACATTCAAAAGAAGCAAAAAAAGATGGTTGATCTGAAGGCTAAGCTCTATCATAAACAGTGGCATGCTAAGAAAATACATATGAAAAAGACTATCAAGATGCATGAAAAGAGGAACACCAAACAAAAGAAAGATGAAAAGATTCCACAAGGAGCAGTAACTGCCTGTCTGTTGGACAGAGAAGGACAGTCCCAAGCTAAAGGACTTCCCAATATTAAACAAAAACAGAAAGAGAAAGAGGGAAAATGGGAAGTCCCTCTACCCAAGGTTTGAGACCAGGGAGAAACAGCAGTATTAAAATTATTCGAACAAGAAAGAGAAAGGAGGCGTAGAAGAGGATGGTTACAAAAGTCTGTTTTGTTGGAGATGGCTTTACTAGAAAACCACCTAAATATGAAAAGTTCATTAGGCCAATGAGCTTACATTTCAAGAAGGCCCAAGTAACACATTCTGAATTGAAAGCCACCTTTTGCCTGCCAATACTTGGTGTAAAGAAGAATCCCCCACCCCCACTATATACAACTTTGGGTGTTATCACCAAAGGTACTGTCTCATTGAGGTGAACGTAAGTGAATTGGGCCTTGTGACACAAGGAGGCAAGGTTATTTGGGGGAAATATGCCCAAGTTACCCAACAATCCTGAAAATAATGGATGCATAAATGCTGTCTCACTGATAGCAGTTGCATACAAGTAAGTCCTTGTAATATTTGAAGGTGATACACCAATCTGGAAAATCATCATGACTGATGTTTCTGAATATAGCTGGTATAACATATCTGCAATCACCAAAAGATTATTTATTAAATTGTACAAAAACATTAAAGTGGCCTGGTTCTACAAAAACAACAAAATGGAAACAAAAAAGAACTTCTTGAATTAGAAAGTGAAGATGATTGCACAACTCAGTGAGTATACTAAAATCCACTGAATTGTACTCATGGAAATGGTGAATATTACGATATACAAAATATGTCTCAATAAAAAATTATTTATAGTTTTAAAATGCTTCTAACAAATGACAATGAGTTTAAGGAGTAAGTAATGCTAGTAGCTGGAAGAAGAGAGTTCAAGACAGATGAAATAACCAGTTTGAAGATTTTTGACTTACACTTTACTGAAATGTGAAGTCATTGGAAGTTTCAGCAGAGAAGAAACATAATTTGACTTCGGATTTACTATTGGAATATTTGTCCCACCTAAAACTCATGTTGAAACTTAATTGCCAATGTAACAGAATTAAGAAATGAATCTTGCAAGAGGTGATTGGGTCAATGGGCAGAGACTTCATGAATGAATGAATTTCATTTTCATGGGAGTGAATTAGCTCTTGTGGAAATGAGTTCTCAAGACAGAGGTTGTTATAAACATGAACATTTGAGATCTCTTTCACACATCTTTGCTTGCCTTACACACTTTTACCATGTAACAACCCTCATCGAATGTCAGCCTGTCAACCTTGGACTTCCCAGCCTTCAGAAGTGTGATCTAGTCTTTCTTTTTTTCTTTTTTTAATTTTTTGCTATAGAATGCATGTACTCACCAAAGAGAGACAGACAGGGATATTGAAAGGGAAAGTAAAAAGTGAGAAATCATCCCCTAGAGGGATGGCCATGGCACAGTCTCTTCTCCATGCTCCTCTCATGGTTTGGGGAATACGTGCATATGTGCCCATAGTGATTGTCAAGACTCCATGTCCAGAACTCAGACCACAGAGTCAGCTATGTGATATTCAGCCTCCTTAACCTCCATACCACCTGCTGGCCCTATTCTTTATACATTACTTAGTCTGTGGTATTCAGTTATAGCAACAGACAATGCACTGAGAAAGGATTTTCAATAATTATTCTGGTTTGTGTATGAAGAAGAAAAGAATGTAGGGACACGAGCTGTCAATACAGAACAGTTAGAGAGCTTTTGCAAAAATTTAGTCAAAAAATGATAGTGTAAATAGTTTTGATTAGACTATTAACAGCAGAGAGTATAAGAACTATTTACATTTAGAGATACATTTTTAAGTTTGAAGCATCAAGATTTCCTGTTAAATTAGATGTGGAATATAAGAGAAAGAGAAAAACCAGTGATAACTGTTATTTTTTTGAACCAAGCAGCTAAACAAATGTGTTTGCCTTTTACTAATAGGAGGAAGACTGGTAGCAGTAGTTTAGGGATAGAAGTTTTAGACACATTACATTTGGGATGTTTGTTAGTTATCCAATGGAAGTTTTTAGTAGGAAGTTGCATATATACTACATATCCATATGGGATTCTTCTGATTGATCAATATTCATGAAATATTGATCTTAAAAATATTTTAATGTATATTCTGTGTTATGAGTCTTGAGTTGAAGGGAAAGGCCTGGGCCAGCTATACAATCAGCATCACAACAGTCTGTCTGTCTATCTATCTATTATCTAGCTATCTACCTATGTACTGATTTAAAACTATGGGTCTAGCTTTCTCAGAAATTCTCTAATGGGGAGTAAGGTGTGAACAATCCTACATCCTAGCTATGAGGCCTATGGATTATGAGAGAGAAAACATGTTCTACTAGGGAGGCCTGCATATCAAGGAAGGACAAAGCCCTATCTAATATCTAATTATTTGAGCTGACTGTTATCAGGGTCTAAACTAAAAAAAAAAAAAAACAAACAACAAAAAAAAACAAAACAAAACAAAACAGCAGATTTTTTTTTCCCTTCTCTAAAAGAGAAAGTGATAGTCTCCCTCCTTTTCTCAGTACATCTCTGTGAGAAACCAATTGTTTTTGAAATTTTTCCTGTGTTCCTTTGATATCTCTATAGATATTTTTAAAGTCTAGGTAAGCCTCTTGTGAGCTTTACAACTTAGGAGTGTTTTTCTTAAGGATCTGAAAGCCATCTCTTTGAAATGTAAACATCAAGGAATATACTGCCTCTAACTCCCTGCCACTGGGGAGTGCCTTGCTCTGAGCTGTAACCAAATGCCTGTCCTAGTGATAGAAATTTTATTACTCCTTCACACAAAGGCAATTAACTAACAAATGGCTACCTTAACTGCCAGGTCAATTTGGGATGACCTATGAATGAATGCATAGCAAGTCATGTTGTAATGTCCTCTTAAGGGAAGGCAAGTTAATATTAATCTTGAGAACATGTATGTAACTGCTTGTTGATATGTAGGTTGGAATTTCTTGTCTTTATAATCTCCCAGCAGATGGCCTATGATGAGCATTGTAATCAGGTTTAGGGCTTATTCAATAATAAAAAGATTTCCTTTTTTTTTTTTTTTGTATTTTGTGGAGAGGATTCTCTGCCTTAACAGGGTGTTTTTGTTTTGTCCCATACTGATAACAAAAAGGGAGAAAAATCCCTGTAATTTTAAGCCTTGTGCTAATGCCTTATACTGCTAAAGCCAAAAATAAATAAATAAATTAATATCCTAGAAGAGAATTTTCATATATAAGTTTAATAGAACTTTATATAATATATAAATTTGTATATGACTTTAATATCACTTTAATAGATTGTTTTAAACTTAAAAGCTTGCCTATTTCAGGTTGTCCACCTAACCATTGATTCTCTGAAATAAAAAAAATAAAAATCCGTGGATATGGGATAATAAGCCATTTACCTAACAATAAAAAATTATTTAAAGAACCATTATGCCAGGTATTAGGGCTATAATGATTAGCAAGATGAAACTTTTTAGGGAATCTAGAGCCTCTGAAAAAGGTAGACAAATAAACAGGCTATTAAGATACAGGGATTGGGCCAACCCACCAGTGCAGTGGTTAAGCCATATGTATTGGGACAGGATCACACATGGAAGACTGCAGTTTGAATCCTGCCTAGCAGATTACATGTCAGATGTGTGTGCATGTGTGTGTGTGTGTGTGTGTGTATGTCTAGGATGCTGATGGTTTATCGAAATGGAGGAAAGGGGATTGTAGCATGACCATACCACATTTCCACACTTGGGGGTGTTCTCTGTGTCTCTGGTGAATACACATGCCCTCTGAAAATTATACACACACACACACACACACACACACATATGCACATACATAAGATACATTGTAATCAAATGGTTTGATCAAGGAATTATGAAGTGCTATAGTAAAATTCAGGAGCAGTAT
The DNA here is from genome assembly GCF_000334495.1 of Tupaia belangeri chinensis. Classification (NCBI taxonomy): domain Eukaryota; kingdom Metazoa; phylum Chordata; class Mammalia; order Scandentia; family Tupaiidae; genus Tupaia; species Tupaia belangeri. The sequence continues at coordinate 1,298,813 of NW_006159604.1, read as the reverse complement.
TTAACACAGTGTTTGGGGAGTAAGAATTGGCTCAGGAAAAAGCCAACTTAGCTGAAACCCGAAGAACGAGTAAGAGTATCAGAAAATGTCATGTGACCAGCCAAAGTGACTAGCATGTGCAAAATGGTGGATATAAGACAAGGAATTAATATTTGTGGAGCTGTAAGCAGTTCAGTATGATTAAAACATAAAATATTAGTAGATAAGGATAAGGGTGGTGAGTGACAAAAGATGAGGCTTGTACTTGCACATCTTGTTAAGACATATGAACTTAGTACAGTAGGCAGTGAGAAGCCTTAAGAGAAAGGAAGAGGTGGTATAATCAGAAAAATAATTCTTTAGGAAAAGCAACAAGACTAAAATATGAAGCATAGTTTGAAATGGGGGAAAGTTTGAAGGTATGGAGACTTGTTAGTAAGAAGAAGTAATGGACTAGTTAAATGATAAGTGTGTCCCCCACCTAAGGAGGTGAGATGCAGATGTAGAATAATGGTGTATTCCAGAGATATTTAAGAGATATGATTTATAAAACACTAACATTGATTAGATGAAGAGCGTGAGGCATAGGAAAAAATTCTAGTGCTTTAGTGGCACATTCTTTACAAATTTCCATGGTTGAATATCCCATTGTGAAAAGGCTAAACTCATTTTGGCTTCTTCTCTCAACTAGTCATGTGTATATGAAACACAAAGTATGCCTGGTAATGGGATAAGCTCCCCATTTTCCAAAACAACATGAGGCGAGATCTCATTCAAATTCTCTTTCACCTCAAGGACCATAAGTAAATGCTTCCTTATTGGCATTATATTTTGGATAAATTCATATGCTACCAACTGAAACTCAAGCTGATTTAAATGCAGCATCTTTGAGAGAGATGAATTTCCTTGTCACCATCACAGATGCCTACAGACAGCATAAAGCAGAATACATTATCAAGTGAACAATGAGAAATACAAATATTGATTGAAAGTAGCCATAGCTAACTTTCTGTTGATTATTATAAATGTAGTAACTTAGGTGAGTGAGTTTAAAAATAGATAAGAAAATTAAAAAAAAACACAATATAAACTGTAACCTGGTAATTTTATAGGCCATGACAAGCCAAATTTATTGTATCCTGCATGTTAGGGAAATGGAGTAAAATGATTAGTAACTTTCAAAAGTATTCTCAATTAACCACAATATTCAGACACTATTATTATTCAGTGTCATTTTATCTACAGGTCTGAACACTTCTTCCATAAAGTAAGCATGCAAAACTAATTCTTAACTAAATGTGTAAGTATGTGCTTTAGTGATTACCAAAAGTTATATAAAATATTACAATAATACAGTTGAATGTATATAAACCCCAAACTAGACATGATGTACACTGATTCCCTTAATAATTCAATAGACACTTCAAATATTTTAAAACTTAATAATCATGATGATTAACATCAATGATTATTGACTGGTATTTTGGTTAGAAACAAAAAAAAATACTTAGGTATTTCTGTTCTTGGCCAGGACAAAATCTGGAGGATTAATTTTTAGTAAATCTGTGTTATCATTTTGCTTAGTCATCACTTGTCTTTCATACTTGCCAAGATGCTTAAATTATATTTATTTGGGTGTCATATTGTTTTGGCTTCAATAAAATGAAATATTTCTTGGTCTTTTGAGTTTCAAGACATATTCAGTCCTAAGGCTTGTACAAATGGTATTTCTAACACAAGGAATACTGTAATGTTTACCACCCAACCTCAGTTGATTCAAGAGTTCTGTTTGAAAGGTGGCACTATCAGAGAGAATAATACTGTTTTACCAAGACTACTTTATCTGCTTTATCAAGTACAGTTCAAAAATTAAAGCTATAGAAAAGTTTGAAAACAAAGTAGCATATTTGTCAATGGGTCTTCCCAAGGTACACAATCTAGATGTTTCAAGAGACCATTTAGAAAGAGATAGTCTGGGCTAAGAAAACTAATAAGGGATGTGGAAGTTCCTGGAACAAGCCCCAATAGGAAGTCCATTACATTCTTTAGACCTGAAGAGGTAAGGAGAGATAATGGTGTTACTGGAGTTTAGAAGGAATTCGGAGCTATAGAAAACAGGCCTCGTTATAACAAATGTGACCATAGAAGATAGAGAGAGGGAGTATGTGTGGGGCTATACATAGAAATCTCTCTTCTCAGACCTCTGTTCTCTTTCTCCCTCTACTCCAGCTCTCCAATTTCCTGGTGGTACTACCTAACCAAAAGTAACCTAACTAAAAGCCAGCAAGAGAGTTAACAGTAATGCTTTTAGTAGAGATTAGCCTTCTGAGAGGACAGAATAGGTCAGGAAAGGGAAGAGACTGAACCTGCAGAAAAGAGATTAGGGGAAAGCAAAGACTAAGTATCACAGCTCCATAAAGAAGAGCATGTGGTTTTCATGAACACGTCTAGATTTCAAACCAAAAGCAAGTAATTTCAATTTTGTTTTTAATGCACTACTTGGGTACCTTGGGATCTTTCTGAAATTTCAAAATTTGGAGATTGAAAATGATCAGCCTGAAATACACATGAGAACAACAGTACTTCCAATGGGTAGACATGTTAACTGAAGTAGCACTTTTCATGATGGGTAAGATCCACCTTGCTTAGAAATCAGGCAATGTTTTAAATATCTGGAAAGGATTTTATGATTTAGTGTTTTTTCCAATTTTTCTTGAAACACAAATGCCCTCTCAGTTTATCATTCATTTTGAAAAAAATAAGAATTATTCTTATTTATAAGGAATACAGAAGGGCACATGTACTATAAAATGGCAACTAATGTTCATCATCTGTATTGGAAAAACAATATGGTGTGGAAGAACGGATACCCAATCATGGTGTACATGTTCTAACTACAGAAGACAACTAATCAATGAACTGATCATTATTTTTAGCATCAAGTGCTTAAGATGTGCTAGTCTCTCTGCATATCATCTCATTTAATTCCAATAACAATTCTGTGGCTGAACTATCATCATATTCCTTTTGCAGCTGGGAAAAACTATGACTCTGAGATGAAGTGACTTGCCTAAAGTCACTATTTTCTGTGCAGGAGTGTGAGTTTAGTTTTGTAGGGTTTCATGAGTTTTCAAAAGAAATGTGTAACCTAGGTGTTGGTGTGAAATTTCTCCATGTTTAAATGTAAGTTAACTTTTCGTTGCTTTCTGGTCAAAGGAAATGCATTTACATATATAATATAGTCTATGTTAAGGTCATCATCTACTCAGACATAATTATAAACTCTTTGTAAACTCTATCCAAAAGTATGAGTAATGTAAATCTTTCTCGTACTGTGGCAGTCCTATAAAAGGAAAATATTTGAGGCAAAGGAGCCTTTTGGTGCCCATGAAATCATACCAAGTTACCATTTGTAGTTTCTAGACACTTAGGGCAGAGGAAGTTCTTTAAAGAGACATCTTCTGGAAATATCTTTATACTTTATGTAACTACAACCAACTTTATACTTTGTACTTTATATAAATACTGCTCTCTTCATACCCTAGAGTGATAGAACACTACTCCTCCATTCTGTTCATGACAATCTAAAAATACACAGTCTTGTGTTCCACAACAACCTAACAACCTACCTAGTTCACTCAGTTCACTGCAGAACCATGCTATTATATGAACAAAAGCAAAAAAATGGTGCTTTCTCATTCATGGTAACTTTTTTTTTCCTTATTTTCCTCATTGATGTTGTAATCATGGGAAAGAGTTTTGACATGTTAAAAAGTTCTAGAGGCCCAGCTATAGGAAATCATATTACTTGCTAGCAATTTCTTCCTCTATAATTTATTCTTTTCATTATGTTTTCTGCAAGTGCATAGCATAGAACTGTAATCTACAGCCTTGGTGTTGTATTTACATTGAGAATGATAAATGCGTATGGGAGGAGAAGACACACATGCAATTGTGAGGATAGAACCATTACAATCCATTGCAATGGTTGTGAGGCATAAAAAAATAGAAGGTTTGGTTTGGATAACTAAATGAAATGAGTCTGAAATTGTAGCAATGCCTCCATCATTTTAGAAAAAAGGTAGCTCTAAATATATTGTTCAGCTATTCTTGCAGGTCATTTTTTTTCTTTGCTGTAACAGAAAACACAGAGTGAAAAATATGTATCAAATTTAAACTCCAACTCTAATGTATAATTATACATACTATTATTTTGATGAGGAAATGCTTCTATTTCATCCATGAGAAGTGCTTGGTATACTTGCATTTTATAATATTATTGAAGAAGATTTCAAATTTATTCATAAAACCAACTAATTCTGAGAATTCTTTGCTGTAACAGAAAACACAGAGTGAAAAATATGTATCAAATTTAAACTCCAACTCTAATGTATAATTATACATACTATTATTTTGATGAGGAAATGCTTCTATTTCATCCATGAGAAGTGCTTGGTATACTTGCATTTTATAATATTATTGAAGAAGATTTCAAATTTATTCATAAAACCAACTAATTCTGAGAAAATTTGGAAACACAGAAAAGCCCAATTAATTCAAAATAATGGAGAAGGATTATGGAAGAGCTAAAAGATAAGGATAATTGGAATCCATATATAATCCTTATTGTTTAATCCTTAGTTTCAACTTATTCTCTCTTCAAATCATTAACCAAAACAGCTCACACATAAGGCAACTAGTTTGAATTGAAACCATTTCCATCTAATATATAAATGTCTCAGTAATTATAATTTGTATCATTATTACATGTTTACTATATACTAAACTCTATACACATCTAAATCCTCACAACAACCCTGCATACTAGGTGTTACCGCTAAGGAGCTGAAGTGTAGTGATTTAAAGTGGCTTAAGCAAAGTCATAGTTGAATTTAAACTATGTTTTCTGAATCCAAAACCAATGCTGTCTTGTCTAGAGTATAATTGGCAAATTCCACTAAGTAAAAGGAACAGATACAAGAACTGCTGATAATTTAACAACAAGATTTAGAACCCTGGAGATGGAGAATTATCTTTAATACTATGTTTTCCATTTATATATATATATATATATATATATATGTTTCCTATATTAGCCATTTCAGAGGAATCTTTCACAGTGATACAACAATTTATTCCATGTTTTAAGGCTGTACATATCATCAAACAAATGATGTCATTGATATAAATAAGCTATAAAGGCCTTTATGCAAATCAGTTAAATTATATAGTGCAACAAATTTTAGGCACTGTCTTATAAGAAAATAACTTTAACTGTCTTGCCAAATGAATTTATTCAAAATACACTTGAGGTAACTAGATTTGTATTCCATTAGTCAATCTATTCTGTGCATATGTGAAATATATCTTTGATATATTAGACACTATGGATAGGCACTTTGGGACTAAAAAGATGAGCTTCTGATCTGAAGGCCCTTACAGAAGAAATGAAGCAAATACAGCAGGAGGTACAATGTATTTGTGCTAGGAAAAACAATGTTATACACTGTAAAGATGTATAGTGATTAAATGTAAATAACAAATATATATATTAAAAATGTAATAAATACCTACTCTAAGAATGATATAGACAGTACATATGTAATTGAGATGAAAAGTGATTATTTTCACTCAAGTAAACAGTAAATATTTTAAATATAGAAAATTCCAGAGCAGAATGGTGACACAGTGGTAAAAAAAAAAAAAAAAAAGCAATGCCCTCTGAGGGCTGCCCACATGAGAAGTTTCCAAGTTCTCATCCAGACGTCCAGACACTTTCCTATGTATGTCGGGCACATGCATGCTCATGATTAAGGGCTAGTTGAGGATGGAGGTAATTCACGGAATTGAGACCCTGTGGTGGTTGGTGTGTGCATCTCTTTCTCACTCATGGAAGAAAGTGAAACTTTGTATTTCTTTGATCAGTGTATACCAAATGTCTGCTCTCTGTAGCTTAAATGGGAAAACTAGAAGGTATAATAGCAGGGAGGGAAACTCTAGATACTAGAGATACTAGCAGGAGGTGATAGGAGGTGGTAACAGGGGGAGGGAGGAAGGAGAAAAAAGCAAACAAACAATACATTTAATTGATCCAAAAATGAAAAGTTACTTGCTGATGATAATGTATATGGTAATGTCTTTGACTTGACTGATATGCACTGTATTCATGCTGTGAAAAATCATGTTATATACTGTAAAGATGTATACTGATTATTTGTATAAAGTCATGACATATTTTTCTATGCAAAAATGTGTCGTGACTTTTCTGACTACCCAAGAGAATTTTTTTTTTGAGAGGTTTTTACTATAGGGCTCATGTGCTCCCCAGAAAGACAAATAGAGATAGAGAGACAGAAAGCGAGAAATCATCCACTAGGGGGGATGGCCACGCCGCAATCCCTTCTCCTCCATTCTCCTTTCAGGATCTTGGGCACTCACTCTCACGCACTTGGCGTGAGTTTAAGCCACCGGGTCCAGGACTTGAACCACAGTGGACTACATTGGAGTCCAGTGACATAGCCATTATGCTAACTGCTGGTCCCCCCAAGAGAATATTTCTAATGTGGTTCCTATGAGTCATGAGGAAAGGAAATAAACTAGTTAACATTCAAAGAAGAAATGACCAACCCGAGAGTCCTATTGAATTAATAGAAGAAAGAAATTATACTTTCTCCTTTTCTTCTTTTATTCAAAGGGGGAAACAAAAGGTACAACCTACTATATAGACTCTTAAGTAAATGAATGTATTTCAGGGCCTGTACTAGGCACATTATAGCCAATAGCTACTTCACTTAATTCCCAATGACAGCTCTGTGAAGTAGATGCTGTTACTATGTCCTTTTTATAAAGCAAACAAACAAGCAAACACACACAAAAAAAATCCTTTATCTTTAATTCTTTTTAAAAGAATTTTGAGAGATTTTTGCTATAGGATGCATGCACTCACTGGAGAGATAGAGAGATGGAGAGAGAGAAAGTGAGAAATCACCCCCTGAGAGGTGGCTACACCACAATCTCTTCTCCTCCATTTTACTCTCAAGACTTTGGGCACACATGCACGTGCACCTGGCATGAATTTCAAGCCACTGGGCCCAGGACTTGAACTATGGCTGGTGATGTGCGAGTCCAGTTCCTTAATTAATACAATACCTGCTGATCCCTACTTTGATTTCTTGAGAGAGAAAGAGAAGCAGAGGCAGGCATCCTCAACAGGATCTTCATGTCATGATCCAACCTCAGGCTCTGCCAGCTTGGATCACGAAATGTACAGGGCAGACCCAGGATATGAACCTGGGACCTTCACAAGTTAATCCAGTTGTGTTACCCCTGTATGCCATCTGGTCCTTATAATCTCCTTTTTAAAATTGAGGGAACTGATACTTAAAGTCAACTCCTGTTTAACCCCAAAACCTGATTTAATACCACTATCAATAACTTCCTTGGGTAAATAGAAATAACAGCATGAAAAAAGAGATTGTATATTGTATTGGAAAGAAAAATCAACCCAACAGGGGTCCACATCCTGGCTTTTCCAATGATAATCTAGTGTGACTTTGGAAAAATTACTTAATCTAAACCTCCATTTCTTTATCTTTTAATGAAAATAATATTTTCACCTCACTGAGCAGTGATTTAGATTAAATGTATAGCATAGAGGGACCAGCAGTTGGCATAATGGCTATGTCTCTGGACTCCCATGTAGTCAACTGCAGTTCGAGACCTGGCGGCTTAGACTAACGCCAGGCACGTGTGCATGTGTGCCCAAGATCCTAAGAGAAGAATGGAGGAGAAGGGATTGTGGAGTGGCCATCTCCCCCGGAGGGTGATTTCTTGCTTTTTGTCTCTCTGTCTCCCTCTGTCTTTCTGGTGAGTGCACACGCCCTATAGCAAAAACCTCTCCAAAAAAAACAAAAACCAAAAAACAAAAAACAAACCATGTATAGCATGGGGACATATAGTTAGCTTGTGTTGGGAAGGAGATAATAAAGACAGAAAGTCCCACCACCCATCACAAGGAAATGGGTAGCAAAGATCTTCTAGTAAAGAGAATTGTTGAGGGACTACAATGTTTGCAGAAGAGTTCAGAGAGAGAGAAGCAAAATTTTGAAAATATATGTATATAGTCATTGTCATTCTATGTGGTATGATACATTTATAAAAATAACACCAATATGTAAAAGAGAACAGTGAAGTTCACATGCAAGAACTTGAAAGCAAGAAAGTTAAAATATGAAATCATATATGAGAACCACAGCAGAGATGCAAAAATACCTTTAAAAAAGTAATGGCCTCTACTGCAGCAGAACTTGATATATAATATAAATGAAAGTATTATTGTAAGTTGAAAGAAAGTTTGCATCAATAAAAAGGAACAATTGGTCTGACACAGAAGCATGGAAAATATAAAGGTAAAGGGTGACACTGTTACCAAAGCACTGTGCCAGGCTGATTAAAATATCCAGTCCATATTTCAAGTGTATCTGTACTACATATACTACCACAGAATGACTTTTAAATAAAACTGTTCTATTTATGGACCTTGGGGCTGTTTCCAGTATTTTGTTATTACAAGCATTTCTTTTTTTTATTATCATCATCATAATCTTCTTTATATTACATTGGATTACATATAACTTTACAGTGTATTACATTGTTTTTTCAAAAGGGAATGCCATGCATGTCCGTCAGTACAGAGACATTAATCTCCCCACTTCAACATTCAATATCTTTTATATGTTTTCCCCAATCATTATTTTTATTAGTGAGAAACAGATAGGGCTTATTAACTGTTGATGATGACATGTATAGTATTCTCAACTGGATTGGTCTGAGAAGTATTTCATGATGGGCAAAGTATTTTTATAAGCAAAATGAGAAATAGCAATTGACTGTTTTAAAAAATAATTAGAATAATTACAAGCATTTCTATAGTCTTCATCCTATTAAATGCTCTCTTTTGCACATGTATAAGTATATAATCAGGGCTTAATGATGAATATTTATGAAAAAAATTAGCATTAGGTCTCTGGTATGTTTAGTACTGTGTAATATTAAGACAAGGCTCCTGGGTTGGCATGGTGCAGGGTGGTTGAGGCACTGGACTCTCACATGACTGACCAAGATTTAAGTCCAGGACCTGGCAGCTTGCTTTCTCATTTTCCCTTTCTTTCTCTCTCTGGTCAAATTTAAAATAATAGTAATAATAGTAGTAATAACATTAATAAATAAAGTTAATTTTTTTAAGAAAAGAGAGAAGGTCCTTGTCCTCAAGAAATTTCCAGTCTGTATAGAGAGTTCTAGCTAATATATGTGACCGATATAAATTAACATATAAAGAAGTAACAAACTGTCAGATTGTCAGTGTTCTGGTGATTCAGAGGTACCCTGAGAGTGAGGAAAGCTTTGCAAATGGTCGATTAAACTCTAAAACTAAGGTAAAACTTTGCCTAGGTATTCGAAACCCTCAACACTGTAAACTACTTCTTAATAAAATTTTGCTCCAGTTGGCTGACTTCTATAATTTTCTAAGTGAATAGTAAAAAGTCTTTTTTAATAGCTTAAAGAAGAAGATGCAACAAGTTTATGAGTTAAATATGGAATAGCAGAATTGGATGGCTAGGATATAATTTCCTTAAATCCTGTTCACATCTCTAAATCCTTCCAAACACCCCCGCATACAGAACCCTGATGAGTTTATCAAAAAAGGGCAACATTTAGACATTATATAACATCTAAATCCTGTAATGACAGCAGCAATGACAGAATCTGCTACTACTATGACTACAAACATCTCACACACTCACAAAGTTTAATCTTCACAACACATTTATGTATTATTATTATTATTTGTTATTACCGAATTTTACCAAGGAGGAAACTAAGAATTTAGAGAAAATAAATTATTAAGTAGGAAATACAGAGCCACCAACTCCAGTATTTAACTACTATATGATTATTTATTTATTTATGTTTTAGAGAGATTTTTGCTGAGACAGAGAGATAGAAAGAGAGAAATCACCCCCCCCCCCCGGGGAGATGGTTATACCACAATCCCTTCTCTTTCATTCTCCTTTTTTTTTTTTTTGGAGAGGTTTTTGCTATAGGGCGCGTGTGCTCGCCAGACAGACAGAGAGAGACAGAGAGACAGAAAGTGAGAAATCATCCCCCAGTGGGGATGGCTACACCGCAATCCCTTCTCCTCCATTCTCCTCTCGGGATCTTGGGCACGCATGCACACGCGCCTGGCGTGAGTTTAAGCCACCGGATCTGAAACTCGAACCATGGTCAGCTACTTGGGCGTTCAGCGACATGGCCTTTATGCTAACTACTGCTCCCATCCATGCATAGTTTTTTTTGATACTACACATTTCCATGAGCTTTTCAAAAAATTTATTTTTTATGCATTCAATCACTGTATATCATTACAGCATGGGAAATGAATTTTCCCAGCATGAATACACTGCATATTAGTCCAGTTAAAGATATTACCATACACATTATCGTCAACAGTTTTCTATTTTTGTGTCTCTTAAATGTTTTTGCTTCTTTCTTTTTCCCCTTGATTCCTGTATGATTTCAGAGTGCTGGTTAGACCTGAGAATTTTACATTTCTAATATTTTTACCCATGATGTTGATGACCTTGGTCCAGGGACCACACTTTGAGAACCACTGGTTTAGAGCACGGAGTTAATCAAATTGGCCAGAGACAGGCGGTTACGTGAGTGGCTTCATGTTTACTGATCACTGTGTCACAAGGAAAGACAACTCAGATTTGAAAGTAGGAAAGAAAATTCATCAAAAACTTTTTTTTTTTTTTGAGAGAGAGGTTTTCGCTATAGGGCGCGTGTGCTCGCCAGACAGACAGAGAGAGACATAGAGACAGAAAGCGAGAAATCACCCCCCAGGGGGATGGTCACGCCGCAATCCCTTCTCCTCCATTCTCCTCTTGGAATCTTGGGCACGCACACACACGCGCCCAGCGTGAGTTTCAAGCCACTGAGTCCAGGACGCGAACTGCACTCAACTACGTGGGAGTCCAGCGACATAGCCATTACCCTAACTGCTGGTTCCCATCAAAATCATAACAGTAATTCTTTCTCGATAATGAGTGCATTGAACTTCTTTTAATACACATTTTTGCTATTTTCAACACAGTTACATTTACATCCTATTAATTTTATAATCTGAAAGAATTTTTTAAAGAGCAAAACCTATTGAAGAAGTAGGTCACTAATGTCAGCTTCATGAGGTAAGGAGGTAGCTTTTATATATCTCCTACCAGTAAAACTTTATAATGAGTCATTCCATCCAGAGTTCCCCATTCTGGGAGACTCATCTCTTGTGTCTTTCCCTTATCCTGAGCTTGAGTTTTGAAGAGCTCATTGTAATACATCCGTAATTACAGTGCACACAATGGCTCCTTTAAGAAGCAGACTGCTGTTTCAATGTTTTCTTTAATTCATTTTATTACTTTATTATGAAAATATCTACTAGTTATCCATTTTTTTTAAATTCAGTAAAAGCCTATTATTTGACGATAATGTCAGAACCGCAGTTAGTGTAATGGCTATGTTGCTGGACTCCCATGTAGTCATCTACGGTTCTAGTCCCAGACCTGGTAGCTTAAACTCATGCTGGGTGCGTGTGCGTGTGTGCGTCCAAGATCTTGAGAGAAGAATGGAGGAGAAGGGATTGTGGCGTGGCCACCCCCCCAGGGGGGTTGATTTCTCGCTTTCTGTCTCTCTGTCTCTCTCTGTCTTTTTGGTGAGTGCATACACCCTATAGCTAAAACCTCTCAAAAAAGAAAATTAGGGACCAGCAGTTAGCGTAATGGCTATGTTGCTGGACTCCCATGTAGTCGACAGCAGTTCGCGTCCTGGACCCGGCGGCTTAAAACTCACGCTGAGTGCGTGTGCGCGCTTGCCCAAGATCCTGAGAGGAGAATGAAGGAGAAAGGATTGTGGTGTGACCATCCCTCCTGGGGTGGGGGGGTGATTTCTCGCTTTCTGTGTCTCTGTCTCTTTCTGTCGTGCCCTATGGCGAAAACCTCTCAAAAAAAATAAAAAAGATAATGTCTTCTCTGTTTGAATTGTGAACACCCTGAGCATGTGTCTAGCATGGAACAGTGGGGGGCTGTGTTACATTTCAACCAATTTTTCCTGATCAACTAAACTGAGGAGATGGTGCTTGGCTTTAATGTATAAACCAGGTGGCACAGAAAAGCCTAGTGCTATCATTTGTTTTTCTAAACCATGTCTGCAAATGCTACAAAACCTCTCACTGAATGATTATAGATATAAAAAGACATGAAAACCCAACATAATTAGTCGTTATTTTAAAAATATTTACTGTATATCTACTGTGTGAATACACTTCATATCAGTTCAGTTGGGGATATAAAACACATTATCATAAACAGATAATAACCCATTTCTGCATTACATAAATGTCTTGTCTATCTATTTTCCTCCTTAATTTCTTTCCTTACCCTCTCCTCCTTCAATTTCAAATATGTTTTCTAAATTGACTAGCAAAACTTTAAACAAAAAGTGAAAAAGGGGGTAATTTCAAACTGTCAGTGGGAAAAGTGGTCTAAGGAATAAAAAAAAAATTAAGAGAGTAAGAATGGAGAGGGAAAACAGAAACATGGAAATAAAGATGAATAAAAGATAGAAAATAATATAGTATAACTAAATCTAAATATAGCAGGATTACAATGAATATAAATAGACTAATTTTTTAGTTAACAAAGTTTGAGAAAACAGAATTTTTCAAAGCAACTATCTCTATACTAAGAATTTCTATAAAGACACACCTTTCAAAAAATAAAACCGAAATTCTGGAAATGATGAATTCAATATAAGAAATAAAAAATCCAGTGTAAAGTATCAATAAAAAATTAGTTCATACATAAGACCTCTGAACGTGGATATCCATTAAATTGAAGTAACCGAAACAGTTAAAGATAGAAACAAAACTATGAAAATCAGACTTTAAGAGTTATTAAATAGTGGGACCAGCAGTTAGCATAATGGCTACGTCGCTGGACTCCCATGTAGTTGACCATGGTTCGCGTCCCAGACCTGGTGGCTTAAAACTCATGCCGGGCATATGTGCATGCATGCCCAAGATCCCAAGAGGAGAATGGAGGAGAAAGGATTGCAGTGTGGCCATCCCCCCTGGGGGGTGATTTCTCACTTTCTGTCTCTCTGTCTCTGGCGAGCACACGCGCCCTATAGCACAAACCTCTTCAAAAAAAAAAAAAAAGAGTTACTAGATATTGTTAAGCACTTGAATATATACATAGTGGATATTCCAGAAGGTGAACAAATCAGAAAAGGCATAGAAATATACTCCATGAAATATTAACTGAAAATTTACCATGTCTGGAGATACAGACATCCAAATACAGTAAATTCAAAGATACCAAATACATTTAACATAAAATGATCCTCTTCAAGTCACATCATGCTCAAGCTGTCAAATATCAAAAACAAAGGAAAAATATTAAAAATGTCTACAAATAAATGCCAACTTAATAATAAAGTTTAAACCATCAGGCTAATATCAGACTTCTCAGCAGAAACCTTATAGTCTAGGAGGGAATGGGACAATAGATTTAAAAATACTGAAAGAAAAATACTTTCATCCAGAGATACTATCCCAGCAAAACTACACTTCAAAATAGACTGATAAATAAAAACATATTCTAGGAAAAAAAAAATCCCAAAAACAATAAAAGCAAAAAACAACTGACAGAATTCACTAATACTAGACCAACTCTTCAAGAAATGCTTAGGAAGTCCTCCATCGAGAAACAAAGAGGGATCAGCAGTTGGTGTATTGGGTATGTCGCTTGACTCCCACGTATTCGAACGCAGTTCGAGACCTGGATCCAGTGGTTTAAACTCATGCCAGGTGTGTGTGAATGCATGCCCAAGATCCCAAGAGGAGAATGGAGGAGAAGGGATTGTTGAGTGGCCATCCCCCCTGGGGGCTGATTTTTTGCTTTCTGTCTCTCTGTCTCTCTCTTTCTGGCGATGGCACGTGCCCTATAGCAAAAACAAAAACAAAAATGAAAACAAAACAAAACAAAAAACCAAAACCAAACCAAACAAAAAAACTCTCTCTAAAAAACAAACAAACAAACAAACAAACAAAAACAAAGGAAAGATAATTATTCTTATGCAAATATATGAAGACAGGATCTGGCAGGTGGTGTGGTGGTTAAGGGTGTTGGACTCTCACATGGCTGACCATGGTTCGAGTCCTGGACCTGGTAGCTTACTTCTCACTTTCCCTTTCTCTCTCACTCTGTCCCTCTCTTGTCAAATTAAAATAAATAAACAAAGTTAAATAAAATAATTATTTTTAAAAAAGAAAATATATGAAGAAATAAATTGGCCAATAGAACTATTACGCAAATAACAAACATGTAAAATGATTCAATCCTTACCACAATGTAAAAACCTCCAAATAGATGGCTTGAGTGTGAAGACATTATTATTTTTTTAATTTTTAAAGAATCTATTTTATATTCATTTACTGTGTATCATTACAGCATTCAAAATGAATTTTTCTATCCAGAATACACTGAATATTTGCTCAATCAACGATGTTACCATACCTATTATCTTCAGCAGATAATTTTTCATTTTCGGTTTCTTAACTGGAAAGAAATTGTTTTACCTGAAGGTGGAATAGTACTGGTTTTAGAGAGGTACTGTATTAAGAGACAATGAATTTTTCTTTTCAAATTCTGATGGTACATGAAAGTTGTATGAAGATGAATAGCTTCTATCCAATAGTGTTGTTTGGGAAGAAAAAGACACCTAAGTTAAGGCATTAACTATTATTGCAATAGTTTACATTGAAAGAAGCGATTTGGGATCAAATAGTTGAAAGAGCCTTCAATTGGGAATTTAATTTTAGAGAGAAAAATAAGTAAAATATATGATTTTCTCTATATTCTAGCTGTCATGGGATGGCAAGATAATAAGGAAGGCTGGAGAAAAGTTCTCTTTTACTTTGTATTGCCTCACTATCCATCTTCAATCAAATTTAGAATGTTTTGAGGTCACATTCAGAGAATAAATTTGGATTTTCTTACAGGTTAGAGTGGAAACCAGAAAAGTTAAGATTAAACCCTTAGTTTTGATGATAACTGTACGTGTTATTGTCTACTTTTATTTATTTTTATGTTTTATTATTTTTTATATATTCAATCACTGTATACAAAATTAATTTTCCCATGATAAATACACTGTATATTAGTTACTCCAGTTAAAGATATTATCATGAACAGATAATTTTGCAGTTTTTCATCCCTTAATGTTTTGCTTCTTTCTTTTTCCCCTTGATTCCCTTACTCTCACCATCCCCCATTTTCTACCTTCCCTCCACACTGTCTAGTATCCACAATTCTTCTCCATGCTCTTATGTCTTACCATCTTTCAGTTTCTGCCTTAGAGTGCAGTTATTTGGTCTATATTGAGTGGGGACACACAATGTTTCTCTTTTATAGTCTGGCTTGCCTTACTTAGCAGTAAATCTTCCTTACTCATCCACTTCCTATCAAATGTCAAAGTTTCATTGTTTTCATGACTGTGTAGTATTCCATAGTGTATATCCACATTTTTTCAATCCAGTCATCTGTGGACATTTGGATTGGTTTCATCTTTTACTAATTGTGTATAAGCATGGATGTGCTTTCTAACTGAGTGTATTCCTATCCCGGGTAGAGACTTAGGAGTGGAATTGCTGGATAATATGGTAGTTCTATTTGTAGATCTTTGAGGAACCTACATATTGTCCTCCATAGAGGCTGTACTAATTTGTGTCCCCACCAAAAGTGTAGTAGAGTTCCCTTTCCACCACAACCTTGCCAGTACTTTTTTTTTTTTAAATCTTAGTCATTTTGACTGGGATTAGGTGGTATCTCAATGTGGTTTTGATTTGCATCTCCCTTATGATAAGGAATGTTGAGCATTTTTTCATAAGCCTTTTGGCTGTTCATATGTCTTTCTTAAATAGTTGTCTGTTGATCTCCTATATTCTAATGATCAGTTCCTTATATGATACATAGTTTGCATATATATTTTCCCATTTTGAAGGTTGTTGACTAGCTCAACAATAGCTGAACAATAGTGCAGAAGCCTTTTAACCTGATGTAGTACTTGTCTATTTTTGGGATTATTGCCTATACTTTCGGGGTCTTATTTAAAAAGTATTTGCCCACTCTTATGTACCCAAGAGTTTCCCCTGTGTTATCCACCAGTAGTTTTATAGTTTGAAGTCTTAGGTTTATATTTTTGATCCATTTAAAATTGATTTTAGCTAATGGTGAGGGATAGGGGTCCAGTTTCTGAAGGTGGATACACAGTTTTTCTAACACCATTTGCTAAAGAAATTTTCTTTTTCTGAGTGCATTGACTGGTGCCTTTTGTCAAAAATCAGTTGGATATATATTTTGGAATTTATTTCTGGGGTCTTTATTCTGTTCCATTGGTCCATGTGCCTGTTTCTGTGCCAATACTATGTTCTTTTGAGTAACACAGCTTTATAGTATATTTTGGGGTCAGGGAGAGAGATGCTTCCTAATCCACTCTTCTTGTGCAGAAGTACTTTGGCAATATGTGGTCTTTTATGTTTTCAGAGAAATTCTATGATTTTTTTTTTAATCGATGAAGAGTATCTCTGGTCATTTGATTGAGATTGCATTTAATTTGTAGATTTATTTGGGTAGCATTGACATTTTGATTATATTAATTCTCCCAATCTAGGAACAAGGGGTGTTTTCCCACTTTTTGTGTCATTTTCAATTAAAAAAATTTCATGTTTTTCCTTACAGAAATCTTTGACTTATTTAGCTAGGATTCTTCCTAGTTATCTTATACTTTTTGTTGCCATTATAAATAGGATTGCTTTCATCAGTTATACCTCAGTGTGTTCATCATTAGACTCTAGAAATGCTATAGATTTTTGTATGTTGATTTTTGTATCCTGCCACTTTACTGTATTCATTTATTCACTTAGGGACACTTTTGTATTTTCTATGTATATAATCATATCATCTGCAAATAAAGATCATTTCACTTCTTTCTCAAATGCCTTTTATATTATTCTTTTGTCTGATTGCATTGGCCAGAACTTTCAGTACTATATTGAAAAGGAGTAGAGAAATTGGGGAGCCTCATCTTGTTCTTTTTTTTTTTTTTTTTTTTTTTTTTTTTGCTTTTGTAGAAAAACTTTCAGCTTTTTCCCAGCACAATGTTAATTATGAGTTTTTCATATAGGGCTTTTATCGTGTTGGAGAATGTCTTTTCTCTGCTGATTTTACTTAATCATGAAGGAATGTTGTATTTTATCAAACACTTTTTCTTCATTGATTGGTATGATCATATGGTTTTTGTTCTTCTTTCAGTTAATATGGTGTATTACATTTATGGTTTTCTGTATCTTAAACCATCCTTGCATACCTGAAATAAAACCTCCTGGGTCATGGTGCATAATCCTTTTAATGTGGAGTTGGATATGATTTTCTAGTATTATGTTAAGAATTTTGGCATCTGTATTCATCAGAAATATTGGTCTGTATTCTTCCTGCTGGTTATGTCCTTATCTGTTTTGGGGATAAGGGTGATGGAGGCTTCATAGGATGAACTTGGCAGGGTTCCTTTATTTTGGATCTTTAAAAATAGTGTGAGTAAAATGGGGATTATCTTCTCTGTAAAAATTTTGTAGAATTCAGAAGTGAAACCCTAAGGACCTGGGCTTTTCTTTGTTGGAAGAACACGTATTTATTTATTACTGATTAAACTTTACTGCTTATTTTTGGCCTCTTCAGGCTTTCTATGTCTTCCAGGTTCACTTTTCTTTTTTTTTTTTTAAAGAGACGTTTTTGCTATAGTGTGCATGCACTTGCTGGAGAGACAGAGAGAGACAGAGAGACAAAAAATGAGAAATCACCTCTCCCCAGGGGAAGATGGTCATGTTGTAATCCCTTATCCTACATTCTCCTCTTGGGCACAAATGCACACGTGCCTGGCATGATTTTCAAGCTGCTGACAAATGAGATGAGATTGTCCATCCAGAGTACACTGTATATTGGCTCAATCAAGCACATCAACATACATGTTATCATCAACAAATAATTTTCCATTTCATGTTTCCTGTATGTTTTGCTTTTCTTTCTTCATCCTTGATTCCCTATCCCTTAACCCTCTGCCATCTGCCACTCTCTTCCCAAACTGTCTCTGGTATCTGTTTGCTTTCTATACTGTTTTTCCTCCACATTTTATTGAGTCACTAAAGATCTTAATTAATCTAAATATTTTCATAGCAAGCACAGCTGATATATACATTTCTATGAACACAAGCCCAAATTTAGGCATACGCCTCAATGAGTAGAATGAACATCCTATAAAGTAGCACCTAGCTGGAGCTATATATCATACTGCAGTCATTGAATAGGTATGTTTTTTTCCTGAAACTTTTTTTCAACTTTAATTTATATTCCCTTAGCATGGTCACAGCATACAAAATGTGATTTCCCACCCAGAATATACTGCATAGTGGCTTAATCATGCATATTATTATCACAAATTTTCCATTTCTAGTTTCTAGAATTTTTTTCACTGCTATTTCTGACCCTGTGTCCTTTCCCACCCTCTTCTCACACTATCTCTGGAGTCTACAACTGTCTCCCATTCTTTTCCCACCCACATTGTATTGATCACACAATTTCTTAAATAACTTAACTACTTTGAATAACAAGTTCACTTGATACTATTAAGAAAACCAGTTTTAGCTTAAATCAAAGAAATGCTAAGGAACTTTACTTAAAGCCAGGAGACAGGTTAGGATTCTGATCAAGTGATAGGTGTATAAACCTATCCATATCTCAAGACAGGACACAAATCCTTACAACCAGATAACAAAGTCTATAAGAAAATTAGCAATATTTTATTTGTGATTGCTTTGTGCAGCAGATTCAGTAGATATTGAAGAATATGTTGGGACCAGCAGTTAGAGTAATGGCTATGTTGCTGGACTACCACGTAGTCGATTGCAGTTTGCGTCCCAGGACCAGTGGCTTAAACTCACGCTGAGAGCATGTGCGTGTGTGTCCAAGATCCCGAGAGGAGAATGGAGGAGAAGGGATTGCGGCATGGCCATCCCCCTTGTGGGGTGATTTCTTGCTTTCTATCTCTCTGTCTCTGTCTTTCTGGCGAGTGCATGTGCCCTATAGCAAAAACCTCTCCAAAAAAAAAAAAAGAAAAAAAAATTCAATGCCATTATCAATAACTGCAGGTTTGTCCCAGTCTTCTGAGTGCCTGAGGTACATTGTGAGGGTATGCAGCCTAGCTGTATGGAGCAGTTATCTGCATTCCTCATTAACTACACACTCGAGATGGCTGACGCATGTCTTGTATATTTGAGACTCTATGAAAGTATTCATAGGGCACAGGAAACATCCTGACCCTGGCTAGGTCATGCAATGCTTGTTCTATATAATGTTTATGGCTTACAAATTATCCTCTTTGATGCATGCTCAGATAGTCTTCCTCGGAGTTGCAGAGGAACACCATAAGTAATCTAACTTGACTTATGATGCATAACAGGATCACATATGATAGTAACAAGGTAAAAAGAAAAAAACATACACTAACTGTATCTCTAACTGCAAAACTTCAACCACCTCCTTTAAAGCTTGCAGACAGTTAACTGTTCCTTTTAAAATGTGTAAAGAAGCTCAACATGACTAAGCAGCACAGCTTGTCTGTGTTCACCTGCATCTCTGCTTCTGTGTCTCCTCTTTTCTCTAACATTTTCCTTACAGGACCAAGTCCAGGGGTGAACGCCATGAGATATTACCATCCAGAGAGATGTTACTCTTAAGCTTGCCAGCAGATGCCAAAAGTACATCCTGGACTGACCCCTTCCATATCTCTTTGTCACCATTAATTCCCTGAACAAGGAGCAGCAACAGTTAGTGAAACAAACTGAGGCAGAAAGACTGCCTCAGACCTCTAGCTGCCTTCTGCCCATACAAGAGTATTTTGAGATTTTATAGTTTACTGAGCCACGTGTCATGCCACAGGACTCCTGCCCCCTCCTCCAGTTGAATCTCTCCAGCTCAGCCCCAGATGCACCTGGTCCCAAGAGACTGAGAAATGATAGACACCTAAAGCTGGCAATATACACACTTCTCTGATTGGAAGACAAGGCCCTTTATCAAGAACACATAAGAGAAGTAGAGCTCTTCTTCACCCCATCACTGTAAAATTGATACTAGAAAAGTAGGAAGATGTGTAAAATTCATCAGATGGTCAGAAACCAGTGCAGAGGCATAAGAAATGTGGGAAACACCTCTCCGTTAATGAAATACAGCAACTCTTCTTCAACCATAGACAACATTAAACAATTTTCTGGAATGTCAGAAAAAAATTCAGGATATTCATGGTGACAGAAAAAAGGAAGTCTTTACAGGATTTGAAGGAGGAGATAGGCCCCATAAAAAAGAACCTGTCAGAACTTCTAGACATGAAGACAGTAATACAGGGAATCAAAACCTTCCTGGAAATTATTAAAAGTAGATTCAACCCTACAGAAGACAGAATCTCTGAGCTGTAATACAAAAGCTTTGACTTAGATAAACACAAACACCCACACACAAAGAAAAAATAATTTAAAACCAAGGAAAATACATGGGAAATGTTAGACATTATTAAATGTCCAAATATCCAAATAATAGGTATTCCAGAAGGTGAAGAACTAGACAAGGGCATAGAAGATCTATTCCATGAAATACTTGCAGAAAACTTCCCAAATTTAGAGAAGCATTCAGACATTCAGACCAAAGAAATACAAAGACTCAAAATAGAGTCAACATAAGAAGACACTTTCCATGGCACATCATAGCCAGGTTGTCACAAAGACAAGGTTTTTAAAATGGCAAGAGACAAGCATCAGGTCACTTACAAAGGTTATGCTGCTAGGCTAACATTAGACTTCTCAACCAAAACAATGCAGGCAAGAAAAGAAGGGGAAGACATATTCAAAATACTGAAAGAAAAACAATTTCAAACAAGAATACCATGCCAAGCAAGGTTATCTTTCAAATGGTAAGAAAGGATAAAATTACTCTCAGATAAACAAAAACTGAAAGAATTTACCAATACTGGACCAGCTCTACAAGAAGTACTTGAAGGGAATATATCAGGAAACCTAAGGAGAGACAGACAGAAATAAAAGAGCAAAGAACAACCATGAAAATGAGAAACAAGATGGTAGGGACAAATACACAAATATTGATAATAATGTTAAATGGAAATAGATTAAATTCTCCAATCAAAAGGTACAAACTGGATGAATAGATTATAAAGAAACTCTATTTGCTGCCTACAAGAAACACACCTCATGGATAAAGACATACATATTCTGAAAGTGAAGGGCTGGAAAAAGATTCTTCATGCAAGTGGAAATTAAAAAAAAAAAAAGACTGGAGTCACAATACTGATATCAGGCAAAATAGGCTTTAAGACAAAATCTCTAAGAAGACATTATTGTCTACTTTTAAAAAGCTTGCTCTAAATTACCAAGGCTATGGATTTTCGCTCTACCACTACAGAAAGCACAATCAAGATTGGAAAAAGGAAAACTATCCTGTGGACTCAGGTATGGCACCATTCTTAGATCTGTGTAAAAAATAGTTTGTAAAACTAATTTTCTTTCCCTCTGAATAGTGATAAATACTTTAACTTCTAGAATCTCTGGAAAGTGACACCCAATTGTTTTCCCCTTAAAGTTAGATATATTTATGCTATACTTGTACTTGCATTAAGTTAACTTTTGAGAAATGAACTATATTTGTTAGAGCTTATAAGAAAATAGTATTAGCTTTGAATAACTATTCTCCCTAACTGTTACTTTCCTCCAAAAAACTGACATGGCATTAAAGTTATTTGACTTATCCGAGCTTTTAAACATTATGTCTATCAGTTTATCTATCATCTATCTAGCACTTATCTTTCTATCATGATCTATCTATATCACCTGTATCTATATCCATCATCTATTTATCTATCATCTATTTATATCTATCAGTATCAATGCATCTATCTATATCTATTATCTATCTATCATCTATCTATCTATCTATCTATCTATCTATCATCTATCTATTTATCTATACCTATTTATATCTATCTATCTCCAGAAGAATGACATTCTAAAATAACTGAACATTAATATAATGCTACCTGATGTCAATCTAATGATATATTTCTTAGAGAATAAATTTAATTTTTCAGTAAAACTTGAAAAACATTTTCACATGCCAAAGTCACAATGAGAGGATATTGTTAATGTCCCATATTATTTTGGAGAATTACATACTATATTCAAATCACTGAATACCGACTAAGTTTATTATAAAGTGAAGAGAACATTTAATCTTTGGTTTTGGTGATGTTTTCAGTCCCCCATAGCTTTGCCAAAAAAAAAAAAAAAGAATAAGAAGTACATTACTTGATAATTTACATGGCATATTCCCAATTTTTATAATGCAGAGAAATATTTTGTTAAATATGAAGACCTATATTCAGGCCTCTGTTTAATGCCCAATATGAATGGTTCACAGTTGAAAAGCAATGTAGAGGTGCCAGCAGGTGATAGTTAAGGACTTACACACAGCATTTGAGTCCCACTCCTAGCAACTTGCTTTTATCACTTTCCCTCTCTCTCTGTGTCTCTCTGGTGAGTTTGTATCCTCTAAAGCAAATTAAAAAGTGTAATAATAAAAATTGAATTAAATTAATCATTCCTGGGACCAGCACAGGGCGTAATGGCTACATAAATGGAATCCCATGTAGTCGATGATGGTTCAAGTCCCAGACCCATTAGCTTAAGCTCAAAATGGGCATGTGTGCATGCGTGCCCAAGATCCCAAGAAAAGAATGAAAGAGAAGGAATTGTGGCATGGCCATCCCCCTGGATATCTCTGTCTCTGTGTCTCTGTATCTCTCTGTCTTTCTGGCGAGTGTGTATGTGCCCTATAGCAAAAAACTCTCCTAAAAAATAAATGAATAAATATATAAACAAATAAAAATAAATTAATCATTCCTCTTAAAAAAAGAAAGAAAACCAATGAAAACAGCAATTTGATAAAATGAAACATTTACTAATAGGATAAATCAGAAAAGAGAGGATATTATAAAGATAAAATTATAAGCATTTCTCTAATAGATTCTGTTATGAAACTAAATGTAAAAACAAACCATACCAAGTAGACTTTTTTTTTGTAATATTCTAAATATTCCTGACACTGGAGTGGGTGTCTTCTGTAGGGTTAGTTATATATTTTTTTATATCATTCCAGTGATTTTCATTTTTTGTATTTGTTTTATTTATTTTTTTAAATTTTTTTATACATTCAAGCACATTATTAGCTTACAAAATGAACATTTGAATATGTGAACATTTCTACCTAGTCCAGTTGATCAAAATATCTTCAACAGATAATGCCACACCTCCCCATCCTGTCAATTCTCTGTCTCTGTATCCTTCCTCCAAATGTCCTTCCCCAGGCCCCGTTCCTCCACACACCCCACATCTTGCATTCACACCCATCTCTTGTGTTTGTACATCCTTTAGTCAATCATTTTCAGTCATAGAGTACAAACATTCGGTATAAAGTGGGGACATACAATGTTTCTCCTTCATAGCCTGGCTTGCTTCACTCAGTAGCAAATCTTCCATATTCTTCCACTTTCTGTCAAAAGCCAGGGTTTTGTTGTTTTTTATGGCTGAATAGTATTCCATAGAGTATATATGCCACAGTTTTTCAATGCATTCACCTGTTAGGGGGCATCTGGGTTGGTTCCATGTCTTAACAATTGTGAATAGAATAAACATCGATATTCGAACACTTTTCCAATGAAGAATTTTTCTGTCATTCACCTGTTAGGGGGCATCTGGGTTGGTTCCATGTCTTAACAATTGTGAATAGAATAAACATCGATATTCGAACACTTTTCCAATGAAGAATTTTTCTGTCCTTTGGGTAGATACCAAGGAGTGGGATTGTTGGATCAAATGGTAATTCTATTTGTAGATTTTTGAGGAATCTCCAAATTGTTCTCCACAGTGGATAGACTAATTTACATTCCCACCAGTAGTGTAAGAGAGTTCCCTTTTCACCACATCCCCGCCAACACTTATCATTTTTTTTTTTTAATCTTAGACATTCTGACTG
>NW_006159604.1:1272866-1274298 GCF_000334495.1 Tupaia belangeri chinensis | reverse complement strand
TCCCCAGTGTTTTCTAGAAACAGTTTTATATTTTGAGGTCTCAGATTTAGATCTTTGATCCACCTTGACTTGATTTTTTTCAAAGGTGAGAGGTACTTGTTCAGATTCATCTGAGTTTAATTTGTAAATGAGCTCTTGGCATAAAAGACTAGAAAAAATATCCTCATTATTCAAAGATTTTTCAAAGGCTTTGAAAGATTGTTAATTTTTTTTTACCAATTCAGGTAAATATTTTCAAAGAAGGTACTCTTTGTGAGGATAAAATCAGCAGCCCAGGAATATAACTCAGTTTTCTAAAATGGCAATGATTCAATGCCTATATCATGTTCTGTTTATCCACTCATCTTTAAATAAACATTCCAGTTGCTTTCATCTCTTGGCTATTGCGAATAATAGTGCTATGAGCATAGGTGTTTAATACTTCTTTGGGATTCTCCGATAACTTCTGTGTATATATGTTCGAAAGTGTGATTGGCGGATCATATGGTCATTCTATCTAAATTTCTGGAGGAGACTATATTATTTTCTGTGGAAGTTGTACCATTTTACAGTCTCACCAATGGTGTATAGGGTTCAAATTATCCTACATCTTTACTAACACTTGCTATTTTATGTTTTTTAGTTTTATTTGTTTGTTTCAATTCGCCAGAAAGTACATGCATGAGAGAGAGAGAGAGGAGAGAGAGAGAAAGCACCCTTTATGCGGGATGGTTGCACCAAAATCTCTTTGCTTCCATATCTCTTCTTGGAATTTTGGGCATGCACGCACACACACTCAGCGTTTTTGTTTGTTTGTTCGTTTGTTTGTTTATTTGTTTTCAAATCACCAGGTCTAGGCCATGGTCATGTGGGAGTTAGTCACCGTAACCACCTTACCACTTGCTGATACTTGTTTGTTTTCATAGTAGCCATCCTAACAGATATTAGGTCATATCTCACTGCAGTTTTTATTTACATTTCATGAATGAATAGTGATGTTTAGCATCTTTTTTTTGGTTTTGTAATTAGTTTTTAAAAATTGTTTCAATTTCTTTTATACATTCAATCAAGTTATTTAACTTGCAAAATGAATATTCCAACATGTGTACATTCCTCACCACTCCATTTGACAATACTATAAAGTTATCTTTAACAGGTAATAACCCATTTCTTTGTCCCATAAATGCTTTGCCTCTCTATTTTTCTCTTGTAATGTCCTTCCTAAGACTCTACTCCTTCACACACCCTCTTCCCACACTGTATCTGGTATTCACAAAATTATTTACTATGTTTCGGGAACCAGCAGTTAGCGTAATGGCTATGTCGCTGGACTCCCACGTAGTCAACCGCGGTTCGTGTCCCGGACCCGGTGGCTTAAAACTCACGCCGGGCGCGTGTGCATGTGTGCCCAAGATCCCGAGAGGAGAATGGAGGAGAAGGGATTGCAGCGTGA
>NW_006159604.1:1272129-1272754 GCF_000334495.1 Tupaia belangeri chinensis | reverse complement strand
CCCTACCCCAATGTCTCCTAGAGTTTCCCCAGTGTTTTCTAGAAACAGTTTTATATTTTGAGGTCTCAGATTTAGATCTTTGATCCACCTTGACTTGATTTTTTTCAAAGGTGAGAGGTACTTGTTCAGATTCATCTGAGTTTAATTTGTAAATGAGCTCTTGGCATAAAAGACTAGAAAAAATATCCTCATTACTGAAAGATTTTTCAAAGGCTTTGAAAGATTGTTAATTTTTTTTTACCAATTCAGGTAAATATTTTCAAAGAAGGTACTCTTTGTGAGGATAAAATCAGCAGCCCAGGAATATAACTCAGTTTTCTAAAATGGCAATGATTCAATGCCTATATCATGTTCTGTTTATCCACTCATCTTTAAATAAACATTCCAGTTGCTTTCATCTCTTGGCTATTGCGAATAATAGTGCTATGAGCATAGGTGTTTAATACTTCTTTGGGATTCTCCGATAACTTCTGTGTATATATGTTCGAAAGTGTGATTGGCGGATCATATGGTCATTCTATCTAAATTTCTGGAGGAGACTATATTATTTTCTGTGGAAGTTGTACCATTTTACAGTCTCACCAATGGTGTATAGGGTTCAAATTATCCTTCATCTTTACTAACA
>NW_006159604.1:1271532-1272055 GCF_000334495.1 Tupaia belangeri chinensis | reverse complement strand
CATGTGTGAGAGAGAGAGAGAGAGAGAGAGAGAGAGAGAGAGAGAGAAAGCACCCTTTATGCGGGATGGTTGCACCAAAATCTCTTTGCTTCCATATCTCTTCTTGGAATTTTGGGCATGCACGCACACACACTCAGCGTTTTTGTTTGTTTGTTCGTTTGTTTGTTTATTTGTTTTCAAATCACCAGGTCTAGGCCATGGTCATGTGGGAGTTAGTCACCGTAACCACCTTACCACTTGCTGATACTTGTTTGTTTTCATAGTAGCCATCCTAACAGATATTAGGTCATATCTCACTGCAGTTTTTATTTACATTTCATGAATGAATAGTGATGTTTAGCATCTTTTTTTTGGTTTTGTAATTAGTTTTTAAAAATTGTTTCAATTTCTTTTATACATTCAATCAAGTTATTTAACTTGCAAAATGAATATTCCAACATGTGTACATTCCTCACCACTCCATTTGACAATACTATAAAGTTATCTTTAACAGGTAATAACCCATTTCTTTGTCCCATAAATG
>NW_006159604.1:1270130-1271433 GCF_000334495.1 Tupaia belangeri chinensis | reverse complement strand
CTCTCTATTTGTCGCTTGTAATGTCCTTCCTAAGACTCTACTCCTTCACACACCCTCTTCCCACACTGTATCTGGTATTCACAAAATTATTTACTATGTTTCGGGAACCAGCAGTTAGCGTAATGGCTATGTCGCTGGACTCCCACGTAGTCAACCGCGGTTCGTGTCCCGGACCCGGTGGCTTAAAACTCACGCCGGGCGCGTGTGCATGTGTGCCCAAGATCCCGAGAGGAGAATGGAGGAGAAGGGATTGCAGCGTGACCATCCCCCCTGGGGGGTGATTTCTCGCTTTCTGTCTCTATGTCTCTCTCTGTCTGTCTGGCGAGCGCACGCTCCTTACAGTGAAAATCTCTCTCTAAAAAAAATTATTTACTATGTTTCTATATCCTTTAGTCATTCAGTTTCAGTCATATAGTGGGGATACTTGGTATATATTAAGTGAAGAAATACAATGTCTCTCTTTCACAGCTTGGCTTGCTTCAGTCAACAACAAATCTTCCATATTCATCCAATTTCTGTCAAAATCCAGGGTATTGTTTTTTTATGGTGGAGTAGTATTCCATAGAGTATATTTGCCACAGATTTCCAATCCATTCATCTGTTCATAGGCATTTGAGTTGGTTCATGACTTTGCAATTGTGAATAATGCTGCAATAGACATTGATGTACAAACACTTTTCCAATTAAAAATTCTTCTGTCCTTTGGGTAGATACTGAGGAATAGGATGCTGGATCAAATGTTAGTTCTATTTGTAGATTTTTGAGGAATCTCCAAATTGTATTCCACAGTGGCATCTTTTGATATGCTTATTAACCATGTTAGATGAATATTTATTTAACACCTTTATCCATTTTTAAATCAGGTTATTGAAGGTTTTTGCTGTTGAGTTGTGATAATTCCTTATTCATTCTAGATATCAACCTCTTATCAGATGTATAATTTGAAAATATTTTATCCCATTGTGTAGGTTGCCTTTTCAATTTGTTGATTATGTAATTTGGTACCCAAAAGGTTTCAAGATTGATGTATTTGCATTTGCCTATTTTTTATCTTGTTTCCATACTTTCGAGTTCATATCCAAGAAAGAAAAAAAAAATGCTAAATCCAATGAAAGTGGGAAACCCCTATCTTCTAAGAGCTTTATAGATTTAGGTCTTTTGTTTAGGTCTTTAATTCATTTGAACTTAATTATGCATATGGTGAGAGAACATTCAACTTCATTCTTCTGTGTGTAAATAATCAACTTTTCCACCATTATTTATTAAAGAGATTATCATTACTAATCGAGTAGTCTTGACACTC
>NW_006159604.1:1264344-1270105 GCF_000334495.1 Tupaia belangeri chinensis | reverse complement strand
TAGATCAAAATGAATTTAACATATGAATAATTTGACTAGCACAAACAGTACCTATACAGCTCAGAGCAGCACAGTTTCTGAAAATGCAATATTTTTCTACACATGGGATGCTGGTCAAATTATACAGGCAAAATGATCATTCAAGTCAACTTGCAATATTCCCAGTCCAAATATTACATTATCTGGAGACTTACTGGATAATATATATTATTCAGTGGAGTCTATATGCATATTTTAACATTTCCTTGAAAGTTTCCTTGTGACATTTTAAATAAATTTCAGATATTCATAATTTTACTTCTATAATACATCTCATAAAAACTTTTGAAATAGGAATTTCTGTGTTTCTACTTTGTTTATTTACTGGAAAAAGTAATGCATTTTAATGCTATTTATTTCTCTATTTTTCCATCATCTTTTTCCCAGATTATTATTTTTATTCTCATTATTTTTTAAACATCCAATAACTATATATCATTTTGCTTGTAAAAAGAATTTACTCAAAAAGAAATACTGCTCAGGCCAGTGCAGTTGAGAATACTATACATGTTATAATCAACAGGTAATAAACCATTTTTGTGTCCTACTAATGTCATGCCTCTCTATTTATTCTCTTGCTATTCTTCTCTATACCCTTCTCCTGCCCCATTCCACAGTGTCTTCAGCATCCCTAACTATTTTTATTGCTTTTATATCCTCCAATATTTTGATCTCTACCATAAAGTGTGGATAGTTGGTATATATTAAGTAGATACATAAAATATCTTTCTTTCATATCCTGGCTTGCTTCACTCAGCAATAGATCCTCCATATATGACAACTTTCTATCAAATGCCAGGGTCTTGTTTTTTTTATGGCTGAACAGTATTCCATAGAGTATATATGATACACTTTTTCAATCCATTCATCTGTTTGTGGACATTTGGTTTGGTTCTATGTTTTTGCAATGAACATTGATGTGCAAGTGCTTTTTTGACTGAGCTTTCTCCTGTCCTTTGTGTAGATACCCCGAAGTGGGATTGCTGGATCAAATGGTAGTTCTATTTATAGATCTTTAAGGAAACTCCATATTGTTCTCCACAGTGGCTGAACCAGTTTACATTCTCACCAAGAGTGTAGGAGAGTTCCTCTTTCACCACATACCCAGCAACACTTATCACTTTTTATGTTTTTAATCTTTACCATTTTGACAAGGGTTAGGTAGTATCTCATTGTGGTTTTAATCTGCATCTCTCTTATGATGAGGGATGTTAAGCATTTCCTTACATGCTTTTTGGCTATTCATATATCTTCCTTAGAAAGATTTTTTGTTCAGCTCATTTTCCTATCTTTTAATTGTGTTAATCATTTTTTGGTTTAGTAAGCCACTTTTGTTCCCTTAGCACTCGTTCAAAGATTATTTGGCCATATACATGAAAGTGTACTTCTGGGCTCTTTATTCTATCCCAGGTTTTTTTTGTCTGTTTGTCTATGTCGCTACGACATTGTTTGTTTTTATTAAGGTAGCTTTGTAACGTGTTTTGAAAGCAGGAAATATGAGTCCACCAAATTTGCTTTTATTTTTTAAAATATGAATTTTTGTATTTTAACAACAAAGAAATGCCATTGGAATTTTGAAAGGGATTACATTGAATCTATAGATCATTTTAGGTGCTATGAACAGCTGAACAATATTACATCTTCTAACCCATGAACATGGAATGTCTCTTATCCACTGAGTCTTTTTAAATTTCATTCAGTAGTCCTTTGAATTTTTTATTTTGTAGATTTATTGTCTCTTATCCACTGAGTCTTTTTAAATTTCATTCAGTAGTCCTTTGAATTTTTTATTTTGTAGATTTATAGTGCTTTGAATTTTTTATTTTGTAGATTTATTCCTAGAAATTTTTAAAATAGTAGTATAAATGGAATTGATTTCTTAATTTCCTATTCATGTTGTTCATTGTTAATGTATAGAAACACAACTGAGTTTTTAGCATGTTGAATTTGCATTGTGGAACTTTGCTGAATTTATTTATTAGTTCTAATATTTGTGTGTGTATGTGTACATGTATGTGTATGTATGCTGTCTACATGTAAGATACTTCATCTCTTGGCTGAGAAAAAAATTTTTTTCATATCTTGATGGTATTTGTGTATGTATTTAATGTCTTATTGCCCTTGCTAGAACTTCCTTTACTATGTAGAATAAGAGTGCTGAGAGGGAGCATTCTGATCTTATGGAGAAAGCTTTGGGGCTTTTATTATTGATTGTGATGTTAGCTTTGAAGTTTTCATAAGTGGCCTTAATTATGTTATTCTACAGTGTGAACTGTCCTTATCATGAAAAGATACCAAACATTTTTAAATCATTCTCTTAATCAATTGATATGATCATGTTGTATTTGTTCTTCATTTTGTTAATGTGGTATATTACATTGATTAATTTTTCTGGGTTGTACTATTTTGCATTCCAGGAATAAATGCCACTTGATCATCATATAACATCCCTTTAAAGGGCCCATTTCAGTTTGTTAATATTTTATTGACGACTCTTGTGTCAATATTCAACACAGACGTTTGTCTAAAGTTTTTGTTTTGTTTTTGTTTTTACTATGGTGCCTTTGTGTAGCTTTGTTATCAGGATAATGCTGGCCTCATAGAATGGTATTGAAAGTTTTCCCTCCTCTCCCCTTTTTTGAAAGATTTTCAGAAAGATTACTCTTAATTCTTCTTTAAATGTTTGGTAGACTTTTTCAGTGGAGCCATCTGGTCCTGGGCTTTTTTGTGTTGGAAATATGTTTGATTCTTGATTCAATCTCCTTGGTCTGTTCAAATTTTCTATTTTTTCATGATTCAGTCTTGGTTGCTTATGTTTTTCTAGGAATTTATCCATTTCTTCTAGATTATCCAATATTTTGGCATTCAATTATTTATAGCAGTATTTTTTTTGAGAGGTTTTTGCTATAAGGCACGTGCGCTCGCCAGACAGAGAGAGAGACATAGAGACAGAAAGCGAGAAATCACACCCCAGGGGGGATGGTCACGCTGCAATCCCTTCTCCTCCATTCTCCTCTCGGGATCTTGGGCATGCACGCACACGTGCCCGGCGTGAATTTTAAGCCACCGGGTCCGGGACATGAACCGCGGCCGACTACGTGGGAGTCCAGCGACATAGCCATTACGCTAACTGCTGGTTCCCTATAGTAGTATTTTATAATCCTTTTTATACTTCTAGAATAGGTTGTAATATCTCCTCCTTCATTTCTTATTTTTGTTATTTGGGTCTTCCTTATTTTTTTAGTCTAGTTAAGGGTTTGTTGATTTTTTTGATTTCTGCTATTGTTTGAATGTATCTCCCAAAACTTATGTGTTAATATTTGTTGAACCATAGAGATGGTATTGAGAATGAAAATTTAATCTGACTATAGGATTAAAAGGTGGAACCTTTGGGAAATGATGAAGATTAAAGTCATCATTTTAGAGACCCAATGAGCTTATATGGAATGGGAATGAGAAACAGACACAGACACAGATTCATGTTCTGCTCTTGCAATCTCACCATATGATACTCTGTTTACTATACCATCCTGGGACTCTATTGCTTTCCAATATGTGGGAGCCTTTGTATTTTTTGTCAAAACTAAACAGGATAAAGGGCTATTTTTCAGTTGTTGGTGGTAGTGGTGGTGGAAGTGTTACTTTTTTATTGCACATTATAATATCTCCAAGTAGCAGCAGCAATTGTATTTTCACCTTCATGTATTAAGTGTATGCTTAAGCCAATCTCCATTTCAGTAATAGGGGGGGAGGAAATACATTATTTTTAGGGCAGGAATACCAGAGTCAATTCAGTTTGGCTCAGATCTATACTTTTCCACATAATGGCTATGCAGTCTTACATAATTTATAAACTTTTCTATGCCATCTATAAGATAAGGATGATAATAATGATATCTACTTTATATTTTTTATTAAAATTAAAACAGTTAATACATGTACAGCACTGGTAAAATAACTGGAACATAGTATGCATTAATTATTGGTAAAAGAGTGGACCAGAGGTGGCATGGGGGTTAAGGGCACTGAACTCCCACATAACTGACAATGGTTCGAGTTTCAGACCTGGTGACTTGCTTTCTCACTTCTCTCTCTCACTCTTTCTCTCTGTCCCTCTCTGGTCAAATTAAAATAAATAAATGAATAAATAAATAAATAAAGTTAAATAAAATTATTCTTTTTTGTCATTATTATTATTTGCACATTCAATCACTATACATCTTTTAGATTTTTAAGAGACTTTACCCAGCATAATATACACCTCAGTTCAGCCCAGTTGAGAAAACTATACACATCCTAATCAACAGATGATAAACCATCTGTGCCCCACAAATGTCTTACCTCTCTATTTTTTCCCCAAATTTCCTTTCTTATGCACTTCCCCTCCCACACTTTCCTTCTGCTTTGTCTCTAGTGTCCATGACAATTTTTAATGTTTTATGTTCGGCAGACTATCCATCTCTACCATAGAGTGTAGTCAGTCAGTATATGTTAAGTGGAGACATACAATGTTTCTCTTTCATAGCCTGACTTGCTTCATTCAACAACAGATCTTCCATATTTGTCCACTTTCTATCAAATTTCAGGGCCTTGTTGTTTTTTATGGCTGAATAGTATTCCATGGAGTATATGTACCACATTTTTTCAATCTATTCATCTGTTTTTGGACATTTGGGTTGGTTCCATATCTTAACAATTGTGAATAATGCTTCAGTAAATACAGTTGTGCAAGTGCTTTTCTGACTGAATGTTCTCCTGTCCTTTGCGTAAAAATCCAGGAGTGGAATTGCTGGATCACATGGTAGTTCTATTTGAAGGTTTTTGAGGAAACTCCATGTTGTTCTCCACAATGGCTGGACCAATTTACATTCCTACCAACGATATAGGAGTGTTCCCTTCCAGCACTTATCTTTTTTTTTTTTTAAATCTTCACTATTCTGACTGGGGTTAGCTGGTATCTTATTGTGGTTTTGATCTGCATCTCCCTTATGATGAGGGACGTTGAGCATTTTTTCATATGCTTTATGGCTGTTCCTATGTCTTCCCTTAGAGAATTGTTTATGCAGCTCATTTTCCCATCTTTTAATTGGGTTAATAATTTTCTTCCAGGTAAGCTGCTCAGTTCCTTGTGTATTCATTCTGGTTATCAGTTCCTATTGTGTTACAGTCTGTCTCTCCTTTTAGATCCAGTAGTCTTTAATTTATGTGTTTGGATGCTCCTGATTTGGGTCCGTAGAATTTCTGTGTTTGGATGCTCCTGATTTGGGTCCGTAGATATTTATAAGCATTATATATTCCTGGTGGATTGGTCCTTTTACTATTATATAATGCCTTTCTTTGTCTCTTCTTATGGTTTTTGTCTTAAAGCCTATTTTGTCTGAAATCAGTATAGCGACTCCCACTCTTTTGGGGTTTCCATTTGCATGGTATACCTTTTTCCAGCCCTTCACTATTTATGTCTTTATCCATGAGATCGGTTTCTTCTAGGCAACAGATGGAGAGTTCTTACTTTTAATCCATTCAGCCAGTCTGTATCTCTTGATTGGAGAGTTTAATCCATTAACATTCAACGTTATTATTGGTATTTCCAGACTTGTTTCTACCATTAAGTTGTCCCTATATTGGGTTGTTTTCTTTTCTTTTCTTTTCTTTTCTTTTCTTTTCTTTTCTTTTCTTTTTTTTTTTTTTTTTTTTTTTTTGAGGGTGCACACATTCACCAGAC
>NW_006159604.1:1243908-1264303 GCF_000334495.1 Tupaia belangeri chinensis | reverse complement strand
CCCCCCCCCCCCCCGAGGGGATGGCCACGCCGCAATCCCTTCTCCTCCATTATCCTCTCGGGATCTTGGGTATGCATGCACACGGTGTGTGTTTAAGCCACCGGGTCTGGGACTCGAACCACAGTCAACTACGTGGGAGTCCAGCGACATAGCCATTACACTAACTGCTGGTCCCAATACTGGGTTGTGTTCTGTTCCCTTATTGCTGACTGTCTGTCTTTACTTTCCTGAGTATAGTACTTCTTTGAGAATTTCTTGAAGAAGAGCTTATCTAGACTTGGTAAATTTTTTCAGGTTTTCTTTATCCAAGAACTTTTTTGTCTTCTTTTCCCATATGAAAAATAGTCTTGCCAGGTATAGTATTCTTGGTTGAAGTTGTTTTTCATTTAACACTTTGACTATATTTTCCCATTATTTCCTTGCTTGCAGTGTATCTGATGTTAGCCTGATGGGATAGACTTTGTAAGTGACTTGACGTTTATCTCTTGCCAATCTAGTATCTTGTATTTGCCTGTGGTTTTGGCCAATTTAGCTATGATGTGACATTGAGAGGATCTTCTTGGATTGATTCTACTTGGGGTTCTTTGTATTTCTTAGGTCTAGATATTTGAGTGCCTCCCTAGACTTTGAAAGTTTTCTTCCAGAATTTTGTGGACTAGATTGTCAGTGCCCTTATTGGCTTCTTCATCTTCTGGGATTCCAATTGTTTGGTTGTTTGGGCATTTCATTGTATCTAGTATTTTTCATATAGTATCCTCAGGTTTTTTTGGCTATTTTCTGTTTGTTTTTTAATTTTGTTTTTTTAGATCAGAAGTTATGTCTTCTACTACTGAGATTTGAGCTTCTGCATGGTCCTGTATTACAGCCTTCATATCTAACAGTTCCATTTGACTTTCTTTTATTGTGTCCAATTTTTCTTTCATATCCTGGAAGGACTTCCTCATCTCTTGGAGCTCAATCTCTCTTATTTTTTTTGTTGTATCTTATTGAATTTTGTTACCATAAATATTCTAAATTATTTTTCTGATATTTTGGTAATATCCTTTTAATTTTTTCTACTTGTAGACAAGTTGAAGTGTTCCTTTGCTGGAAATGTATTACTTGATTCTCTCATTCTGGAGGCTTTTCCTTGATTCTTAGTCATTTGGTAATGAGTTTTGTTTTGACTAATTTGTTGGAGAGGGATTCGAAATTATGGAACACTTCATGAATTTGCATATCATCCTCATGCAGAGACCATGCTAATCTTCTGTGTATCGTTTCAATTTTAGTATATGTGCTGCTGAAGTGAGCACATAAAATAAAATCATTCTTAAAAAAAATTATTATCAATAGATACCTTTTTCAAACAAAGAATCCTTAAGCACTTCTACTCTGAGGTCTCTGGTGGACTGACATTATGTAATACCTTACTATGGTCAGCACTTCATCCTGTGATATTTATGATTTAAAGGTCTCTTATATTATTGGATCAATGTGCACAATGTAATTTCTTTTTCCACCTATCTTAGTTATCACTTCATGCTGGAAATGTAAAGTTGTCATGAGCTCAAGTTGCAGAGGGACAAGGAATGTCTTGGCATAATAGAAATTATACACATTCTCCTTATCTCATTTTTTTCTTTCTACATTATTGAGATAGAATTGTATACTGTAATATACTATGAACTAAGGGCCAAATTGCACTCATTGCCATGTCAGTGATTAAGAATCATCTTTAAATCTCATTCATTTCATTGAGAAAATAACATCAAACCAACCCTGACTACCTAGCAATCAGGTAATAATGCAATAGATTAATAGAAAATGATATTATGACTTTGAAAAGAAAGATGACTTTAAAATTAAGTCTACACCTTAATTTTATCTATGCCATATAACTATGCCATGACTACCCCAACTGCAATCATGACTAGTTCTTTTTCTTCTTCATGCTATTTCCCTGGAAAAGATTTCCTGAGGGCTAGTTCCATAGCACAGTGGTTAAACGCTATGCATAGGGAGCTTAATCCCGAATGGCTGACTGTGGTTTGAATCTCAGCCATGGTGGCTTGAAAAATATATTGGAAGCATACTCACATGTGCTACAAATCCTGATGAGATGTAGAAATGGGGAAAAAACTATTTCAGCATGATCATGACTCACTGGAGGGTGCTTTCTTTTTCTCTTTATCTCTGGTGAGTGAATGCACCCTCTGGCTATTAAAAAAAGAAAGAGATTTCCCTGAACAATTTATCTAAATTAACCCACCCTCATTATGATTTATGGTGTTATCCTTTTCTCTTTTATATTACCATAATCTATAATGATCATTTTTACTTATTAATTTACCTGGTTAATGTCTGTATCTTTTAGCATGTTGCTTTGTTGCAATTATACAATAGACTGTACGATGGCATTGGATATATTTCTATGGCTAGTGGGGAAGTGAGGTTTAACTATATTTCCCAAAGGCAAGATAGACATTTCTAATGTGCCCCTTATGACACCTCTTCCACTCTATTATTTTTATCTTCTCCTCCACTAGAACTATTTTCTTTCTCTTTTTAGACACAAAAGTGACCACTGGGTAGCGGGAGAATAAATAATAAAGGTTTGGGGATGGACATGCTGTAGCAGTAAAACACAGTGCTATGTGAAGTTAACCTATATGAGAGGGTTTCGGGTACTCATTTGGAGACTGTGCACAAGAATGCCAGTGATCTTATGCATGTTCATACATGCATACATACCCAAACCAGGATACAAACCACAACTGACTCTGTGGGATCCAGCACCTTAACCGCCAGGCCACCTACTGGTCCCAAGCACCAGAATATTTTATAGTTGTAAATGGGATATGTAGTACTGTGAGAACAAATGGTTGACTGTTAAAAAACACATATGTTTGGAATATCTACACAAAAAATGAACATAATTCCTTTGAGAAAATAACTGAATTTATGTGTCCTGAGTCTTTGTTTGCCTAAGATGGATGAATTGATGAATTCCACATGTCCACCATTTCTCTCAGTATTCTACCCTATTCCTAAAAGATGTCTAGTAGGATGGGTTCCATTTGTGTTTTTTGAATTTAAGACTTGATTCAGAAGAGATTTTTGTCTCCTTCAGACATATCTCTTATTAAAATTCATAAAACACAAAAAGACTTATTTGCTTATCTTTGTGGCAATTTTACAGAAAATGGAGATGTAAATTGACTTATAATTGTGAAACTCATCTTCATCTCAGTGACTCAGCACCCATGCATACACTGCAGCAAATTGTGATGCAGTCTTCCAACCCTACCACTTCTTATCATGTATCAAGAAGCTAAATAACACTTTTTGATTACTCCAGAGCTGCTGCTGCTGCTGCTGCTTTCCAGCTCTTGTCTGTGGGTGTTCAGATGCCTAATAGTATTCCTCCAGGAGTTCAGCCATTAAAGATTCTCCTTTCTTCAGGAGTTTGCAGTCTTCATAAATTAAACAGGCCCAATTTGCTGCAGATCCTTCTTTTAGCTAATAGGTTCATCTACACTTCTTGTGTAAAATATTGCTCCAGCTAGTTCTTGCTTAAGCAGCTCCTCTAGAGCCCCAAGAGGTCTCTGATACAAATGCTGGCAATGGTAAATGAGAGGTTTGGATCATTTCTTTCTTTTGATATTTTGTGAAGATCATAAATGTAGAGAATATTTTTTTAAAGTATTATTTTTCCCTGAATCTGTTAGGGTAGCTTTGAAATGAGACTGCCTTGTAAGAAGAATCACTTTCAAGTGCTCTCTTTTTTCTTTCTTTCTTTCTTTCTTTCTTTCTTCCTTCCTTCCTTCCTTCCTTCCTTCCTTCCTTCCTTCCTTCCTTCCTTCCTTCCTTCCTTCCTTCCTTCCTTCCTTCCTTCCTTCCTTCCTTTCTTTCTTTCTTTCTTTCTTTCTTTCTCTTTCTTTCTTTTCTTTCTTTTGTTTTGTTTTGTTTTGTTTTTGCCCCAGGGACATGCACTTGCTGGAGAGACAGGGAGAGAGGCAGAGTGAGAGAAAGTGAGAAATCATCTCCCATGGGAGATGGTCACACTGCAGTCCCTTCTCTTCCATTCTCATCTCAGTATTTGGGGCATGCATACACACATGCCTGGCATGATTTTCAAGCCACAAGGTCCTGGATTCAAATCTTGATCTGCCATGTGGCAATCCAGCACCTTCACCACCATGCCGTCTGCTGGCTCCTCAAATAATTTTCTAATGATATGATTTCTCTTTATCCGGTATAACTGATTAAAACAACTTCCTTATTTCTGTCTACTTTAGTTCATCATGTTACCCTGTCTCTGAGTTTTTTGAAGGAAAAGGGAAAGGGAGAACTTGTTGGGGAGAATAGGTCATATGTCTGAATGGACTGTAATATATAAAGTAAGCGGCATAACGTTTTTAAAATCCATACATTAATCCATTAGAAGGAGACTTGAGGAAGAGAAAATAACTGAAATGGATTGTGACAACAAGATGTATGGGGACAGAGGAGAAGAAGAGAAATGAGAAAACTTGGACAATGTAACTCCAGAGAAATTTGTCATTGCAAAGATGTCACCTTTCAAAAAATAAAACTGTCGGGACCAGCAGATCATGTAATAGTTACCTTGCAGGACTCACATATAGTTAACCGAGGTTTGAGTCCCGGAACTGGCAGCTTAAAACTCACCCCAGGCATGATTTACATATGCCCTCCCAAGACCCCAAGAGGAGAATGGAGGAGAAGGAATTGTGGCATGGCTATCCCTCCTGGGAGATGATTTCTTGCTTTCTGCCTCTTTGTCTCTCCTGCTAGTGCACATGCCCTATAGCAAAACTATAAATAAATAAATATATAAAACTGCTAAAGGACTCTGACTTAATAATTAAGATAAAATTTTGACTCTTACTTTTAATTGACAAACAATAATTCTATATATGAAATAAATAAATATTTAGAGCAATCCTTATTCTCCCTCAACAACAGTAGCAACAACAACAACAACAAGATGAAAATATAGGTTTTGAAGTCAGGAAGAGATGGCTATGAGAACTCGTCCTGGTGCATTATCCATGTGACCTTTCGTATCTGTCTGCACTTCTTCTGTGAAATGGGCATGCTAATCATAGTATTATTCACAAGGTCATTGTAAGGGTAGAGTTTATTTTATTTATTTATTTATTTTTTGGAGAGGTTTTTTCTTATTGGGCACATGTGTTCACCAGAAAGACAGAGAGAGACAGAAAGTGAGAAATCACCCCCCAGGGGGGATGGCCATGCCACAATCCCTTGTCTTCCATTCTCCTCTCAGGATCTTGAGCACGCACACACACACGCCCAGCATGAGTCTAAGCCACTGGGTCCGGGAGTTGAACCGCGGTCCACTACATAGGAGTCCAGCGACATAGCCATTACGCTAACTGCTGGTCCCAAGGGAAAAGTTTATTAATGAATGTAAAACATGTGGCACAGTACCTGGCATATAAGAAGCTCTCATTAAAAGATGGCTGTTATGTTACTATGATTATAAACAGGCTATTTAAATAGGATTAATATACACGTATATTTTTCAGATAAGTAGTTCTTAACATATCCGTCACTTACATACCTGTGAAATTTTGGAAAAATTAGTGAAAATTTCTGCATCTTAGTTTCATCAAATAGCAAATGGACATAAAGATACTACCTACCATGTACAGTTTTAGGATTAAATGGCATAAGGCTGGTAAAATTCTAATTAAAGGCCTGGTACCATAGTTGATGCTGAATAAATGTTAATGGTTATTTTTGTTACTCAGTTGACCTCTGAAATTACTAGACTATGATTTTATAAT
Source organism: Tupaia belangeri chinensis (assembly GCF_000334495.1). Classification (NCBI taxonomy): domain Eukaryota; kingdom Metazoa; phylum Chordata; class Mammalia; order Scandentia; family Tupaiidae; genus Tupaia; species Tupaia belangeri. Next base: position 1,258,487 of record NW_006159604.1, on the reverse strand, counting down.
AAAGATCTTGGGAACCAGCAGTTAGCATAATGGCTATGTCGCTGGACTCGCACGTAGTCGACAGCGGTTCGCGTCCCGCACCTGGTGGCTTAAAACTCACGCGCGTGTGTGTGCGTGCCCAAGATCCCGAGAGGAGAATGGAGGAGAAGGGATTGCGGCATGACCATCCCCCATGAGGGGTGATTTCTTGCTTTCTGTCTCTATGTCTCTCTCTGTCTGCCTGGCGAGCGCACGTGCCCTATAGTGAAAACCTCTCCAAAAAAAAATAATAATAATAATAAATGTGTGCTTTAGTAAGCTATTAATATATTTAAAACTTTTATGCAATGATAACTAAAACACTGAGAAAGGGAAGAATGGTGTCAAAACATGTTGTAGAAATGAAAATCAGTTATTATATATTGAATATATCAGTTTTGAGCTGTATTTTGTATGTATGGGTGGTGGTGCTGGTTATGTAAATCTTAATTTCAGAAAAGATGTCAGAGAAGGGGATATACACTTGAGTCAATATATAAATAGATTTGAAAACAGATAAGATCCCCTGACAAGTCAATGTAGAAAAAGAAGCAGTTGAAGGACTAAACTCTGGGACACTGCAATGTTAACATGATGTAGTGAAGCAGAAGAATTACAAAATGTGACTTTGAATGGCCTGTGAGGTAATAGGAACACCAAAATAGTATGGTATTCCAGAAATCAATTTAAAGCAAAGGTATTTCCAGGAGAGAGGAATGATATACTGTCCAAAACGTTTATGTCAAGAAAGATGAGGGCTATAAATTGAGTGTTGGACTTGTAACAGTCAATAAGCTGACTGGATAAGTCTGGCTGGAGGGATTTCTGGAAAGAATGAGTAAAGAGGAATTGGTGGTACTTGGTGGTACCTAGATAACTCTTTTGTAATGTAGAAAATTTGCACTCTCTCTTCTGCTTTATCTCCCTGTTGCTCACCAGCACCCTGAACTGTTGTCACTGGTTCTGGCTGACCCAAAGTCCTCCCTCTTTGTGAAGAAAAAATCCATCTAAAACTGAACTGCCGAGCTTCACCTCAGGAGCAAAGAAAATATTGTGTGGCATGCAATGCATACAGAGTGCTATCCAAAACCCCAAAGCCCTGAGAGTTCAAAGGTGATTGGGGTAGGAGATGAGCCATGGTCTCAGCCATTAGGCCCCACAGCCACAGGTATCTTGGCATCAGGCATGGCTGCTCGCTTGATCTAGTGTCAGGATGGGACAAGGAGGGGCACTAGTTTGTCTTAAACTCGCAAAACATAAATCTAAAGTCCAAAGGTGAGTGCGGGAGGGGATGGGCCACAGGTTCTTGCAGTTTCACCATCCAACCACAGCTAGCCTGGTATCCGGCAAGGCCGTTGCCCAGCATGAGTTTTAAGCCACTGGGTTGAGGACTCAAACCATGTTCAGCCATGTGGGAGTCAAGCAATGTAACCATTGCACCATCTGCTGGGTCCCTGAAGTGAGATTTTAAAAGCAGCACATTCAGTTTCACCCGGTGGTAAACATCATCATTAAATTTTCCTGTAACGATTTTCTTGTCAACAGCTTTCTAGGGATCAAGAGCCAAGTCCAGCAGCATTGTTTAGTTGTTGTTGCTGTTATTTTTGTGGATTTAACAGAAAAGGCATGTCTCAAGGTTACAGTAATAGTAGCTTCCTAATCCTTCTTGGAAGACTTTGTGAATGAATGTTGTTTTTAATCCTTCATTAAATATTTGGCAGAATTTATCAGTAAAACTATCTGGCCCTGGTTTTTATTGTGTGTGTGTGTGTGTGTGTGTGTGTGTGTGTGTGTGTAATTTTTTTAGAGAGATATTTTTGCTATAGGGAGTGTGCACTCACTAGAGACAAAGAGAGACAAAGAGAGAGAGAAAGTGAGAAATCACCCCCGAAGAGGGATGGCCATGCTGCAATTCTTTCTTCATTTTGTTGGGATTTGGGGCATGCATGCACATGCACCTGGCGTAGTTTCAAGCTGCTGAGTCTGAGACTTAAACTACAATCAGTCATGTGGGAGTCCAGTGCCTTAACCACTGCGCCACCTGCTGGCCCTGTAAAATTTTAAAGTTACTAATTCTCTCTTTTTTTGTTACTGGTCTGTTCTATCCAGTGTTGCTATTTATTCTATAATCAGTTTTAGTAGTTTGTGTCTTTCTAGGACTTTCTTCACATTATGGGGTCATCGGAAAAGTCATGACATGTAAAGATATAAATGTAAAAATTTAAATGTAAAAACGTGTCCATCATGACTTTTATGATGACCTAATATCTCATTATTTTTTGTGTTTGTGTTTCTGTTCATCTGTAAAAATTTTATTTCCCTTATGATGTTTTCTCTTTGATCCATATGGTATTCAGTAATATGTTGTTAAATTTCCACATATTTATGGATTTCCTAAATTTCTTTCTTTTTACTTGATTCCTATTGATTTCTAATTTAATTTATCCTATTTGGAAAACCAGTTTATATGATTTATTTTCTTTTAAGTTTATTGGCACTTTCATTTTGGCAGAACACATATATTCTGGGAGAACTTCTTTTAAACATTTTAGAAGAATATATTCAATCTTGTTGGGTGAAGTGTTCTGCACGTGTTAGGTCTAGTTGGTGAATATGTATGTTAAAGTCGTCTTTTTTTTTTTTTTTTGATATTCTGCCTTCTTCTTCTATCCATTATTGAAAATGGGATATTGAAATCTCTGAATATTTTTATTGAATTGTCCATTTCTTCCTTCAAATCAGTCAGGTTTTTGTTTTGTTTTGTTTTGTTTTTTAATTTTTGTCAGAGGATACATAAACTTTCCAGAGAAAGAGAGAGGGAAAATAAGGAAGCATTCTTCACAGGGAATGGTCATGCCATTATCCTTTCTTCTTCATTTCTGCCTCCCATCAGAATTTTGGGCACTCACACAGATACCCCTGTCATGTTTCTCAAGTCACTGGGTCTAGAATTTGAGCCATGGGGTCAACCATGTGGGATCCAGACATTTTAACACTTTAATCATGACACTGCTGGCTGTCCCCAAGTCAGTCAGTTTTTGTTTCATGTTTTTACTTCATATTTTTGTATTCTATTGTTAGGTGCTGGAGTGGGTTGAATGGTGGGCACTTCTTAAAAATACATACACTCAGAACTTATGAATATGACCATATTTGATAAAATTGTATCTTTGCTGATGTGAGTACGGTTCTTGATATGAGATCAACCTGTAATTGTCAATATGGCAAATGTCTTTATAAGATAAAGTCAGAAGAGTTGAGACACATGAGAAGGAGTCAGTATTACCATGAAAGCAGACATTGGAGAGGTGCAGTCAAGGAAGTCAAAGAAATACAGCAGCCACTAGGAACTGTAAGAGGTAAGAGATTCTTTTCAGAGCTTGCAGAAGATGTGAAGCCCTGTCAACACCTTGATTTTGGGCTTCTGGCCTCCAGAATGGTGAAATAATAAATTTCTGTTAGTTTGAGTAACCAAGTTTGTGGTAATATGTTGAGCCAGCCATAAGAAAAAATTTTAGGTTTATAAAGTAACCATGTTGGTGGTATTAGGTGGAGCCAGCCATAAGAAAAAATTTTAGGTTTATATTTATATGTTTATGCTTGTTATATAATCCTGATAAATTGCCCCTTTTGTCATTGTAAAGTGCCTCCCTTTGTTGCTAGTATCATTTTTTTGAATGTCTATTGTGTTTGTATTGTATTTGCATGATGTGTCTTTCCATCTTTTTCCTTTCACTCTAGTTGCAACTCATACCTATTTAAAGTGTCTACTTTAAATAAGATATACTTCTTTTTGTTCAGGCTGATAATTTCTCTTTTATTTTTAAATTGAGAACTGACAACCATTATTCATATAGGTAGATTTAAGTCTATCATTTTACTTTTTGATTTGTATCTCATGTCTTGTTCTCCATTCTACATTTACTGATTTTTAAAATTTATTTATTTATTTATTTATTTATTTATTTATTTTTCAGAAAGAGAGGGAAAGAAACAGGCATTCCCAACAGGGTCTTTGTACTAGAATACAGCCCCAGCTCCACCTGGCCCGGATTGCAAGAATATGTGTGTGTGCCTGGTATGCTTAGCATAGAGTGCAGACATTCAGTAAATGTTAAGTGGGGACATACAATATCTCTCTGGGTTGCTTTGCTTAGCAGTACATCTTTCATATATGCCCACTGATTTCTTTTGTACTAAGTGCATCTTAGTGCGATATTTTAATTACTTAATAATTTTTTCACTGTATATTTTTAAGTTATTTTCTTAGTAATTGTGTTAGGGCTCTACTATACTCAAGTTATCACAATCTACTTCCTATTTATACTAATTTATTTTCAGTGTGATATGCAGATGTTATTATTATTTAGCTCTAGTCCCTCTAGCCCTCCTTTTTTTATACTGTTACAAGTAAACATACCACACATTAACACACATTAAGCTATTTCTGAAGAACCTAGAGTTTTAAGAATTTAATTATGTCAGTATAGTCTTTATTAATTGAAGAAAAGTGGGTGCCCTTTAGAGATTTTTTAGAATTGGGACCAGTGGAATAGCAGTTTTGTTGCTGTATTTCCGCATTGGCCAGTCACAGTTCAAATCCCAGACCTGGTGGCTTGAAAATCACATTGGGCATGTGTGCATATATGCCCAAGATCCAGGGAGGAAGATGGAGGAGAAGGTATTGTGGCCTGGCCATCACCCCTGGGGAGTGATTTCTCACTTTTCCTCTCACTGCCTCTGTCTTTTTCCCTCTCCGCTGAGCACATGCACCCTAAGGCAAAAACTTCTAAAACAAACAAACAAAAATATTATTAGAATTAAGAAACCAGAAGTCAGAGGAACCAAATCAAACTTTAAGGTATATATCTAATGCTTTCCCATCAAAACACTCACAAAAAAGTCCAGCAGGTGGTATGGATATTAAAGCAGCTGGATTCCACATGGTTGACTTCTCAGTTTGAGTCCCAGGCCTGGTGGCTTGTAAATCATGCTGGGCATGTGAGCGAGTGTGCCCAAAATTCTGAGAAGAGACTGGAGAAGGAGGGATTGTGGCATGAGCATCCTCCGGGGGTGATTTTTCATTTCTCACTTTCTCTCTCTCTCACTCTGTCTCTCTCTGGCGAGCTCATGTGCCCTGTAGCAAAACAAACAAATAAACAAAAATACTCATAAATTTGCTCTTATTTGATGAGAGGAATGACAGAAATATTGATATTATAAAGTAGAACTCTGGGGAAGCTTTCCAAGGCATTTTTCTTCTTAAACTTCAGCTAACTTTTTCAAAATACTCATATAATAAACAAATGTTAGAAAGTCAATACACAAATGCTTTGAGCATCCAAAAAACTGTTGCCTTGAGTTTTGCTCTTTAAAGTCTACTTTTGCTTTGACTGGACATGGACCACTTTTTCTTTTGGTAGCCATTGCTTTGATTGAGCTTTGTCCTTGCAACTGTGCTGGTAAAGACACGTGTCATTGCCTGTTAAAATTCTTTGAAGAGGGGCTGGCAGGTGGCATAGTGGTTAAGGATGCTGGACACCCACATGGCCAACCATGGTTTGAGTTCCAGACCAGTGGCTTGCTTTCTCACTTTCCCTCTTTCTCTCTTACTCAGTCCCTCTCTAGTCAAGTTTAAATAAATAAATAAATAAATAAATAAAATATTTAAATAAAATAATTCTTTAAAAAATTCTTTGAGGAAAAGATTTAGAATTTTGTTTTACTTGTTAAAAATTTCCATTGAAAGCTCTACTTCTAAGTAGAGCAGCTGATATGGGTATGATACTCTTTTGTATATCATAAAATAGAAAATCTGGTCAACTTTAATTTTCTGTCAGAATTGTGAAAGCTGAACCAATTGTTGGCTATTATTTCTACTATTAATTGTTAGTCCTCTTCAATAAGGGCATGAACTGGAATACTTGATTTCTTGCAAATTAATGTGGATGTTCTTCTGCTGTGGGTGTTACCTTCGTAAAATTGTCTTGTACAATCATAAAAATGAGTTGCCAATTTGTAAAATGCTGACATATTTGGGGGCATTGTCTCCATAAACTTTTCATAAAACATCAATGATTTCACCATTCTCTCCAAGCCTCACCATGAATTTGATGTTTATTCTTGCTTCTGTAGTAACGAGATTCATGTTGCTCTGATAGGGGCTCTTTCTAAAATGATTTATTATCCTTCTTAGTATCTCAAAATGATGTCCTGTTCAGACATGTTCTAACAAGGTTATTTTAAAGGTTATTTTGGTGCTAAAAATGAAGTTACATGCATAGTTTTTTTTTCATAATATGCATTTTCCATGAACCTTTCGACAATCTCTTCGATCTTAATAAGTGTCCTATTTACCTTTGAAGTCTCTCTTCTCCTCTCCTGTCACCTCCTTTGGTTTACTGCCACCATTTGCTTTGAGAAAGTTCCACAGAAAAAATATCAATATGATGAAGACTTGCTCTGTGACTAGTGTTTGTAGGACTCCACTCTTCCAGCGTGTAAGTGGTGATTAAAAGTTTGCCTATGGGGACCAGCAGATGCATAATGGTTATGTCCCTGGACTCGCACATAGTTGACCATGGTTTAAGTCCCAGGCCCAGTAACTTAAAACTCATGCCAGGCACATGTGCATGCATGTCCAAGATCCTGAGAGGAGAGTGGACAAGGGGCTGAGCCACGACCATCCCCAGTGGGAGTGACCTGTCTTTCTTTCTCTGTGTCTCTCCAGTGAGCACATGTGCCCTATAGTAAAAGTCTCTCTAAACATGAGTTTGCATATGTGTTATCTAGTTTGTTCCTTATCCAGTCTATGACAAGTTTGCCTTTGCTTTGCTCAAGGAAGAAAACTGGCATGTGTCTCTTCTCTCCTAAGAAGGGCTCATACATTTATGGATTTCAGATAATTTGGGTTTCTTTGCATCCTCAGTTCTTCTGTGTGCTAAAATATGATTATTGTAGCTTATACAACTTGTTCTCATTTGTAGGGTGGGAAAGATATTCTCTTGTTATTTTCTAAGTGATAACAAAATATAGAAGTATCCCATATAGTATTTTGTATTTAGTGTTTTAATTCATATATTTTTTTCTCTCCACTGAATTCCCATTTAACTCCAAAAACAAACGTACTCCTGTGACTCTATACTTCTGTCTGAAAAGATAATTTTCAGTGTGCTATATTTCGCATGTAGGTCACCTCAATTGAAAGGTGTCATTTTAGAGAAAGCATATGAGGTCTTTAGCAACTCATTGAATTAAAAATAACTCTCACTCAAAGTAAAATATTGTCATTCAAATTGAAGTAATAAGCAAAAAGTTATTAGTGCCAAGAAAAAATACCCAAAGTCTGGTATTTATCATTATTTCCCTTTAATTTCTGAACTGACAAATGATAATTGCTCAGGCAATTAAAATAATTAGGAAAATGTGAAGGCACAAAAGGAGAAGCATTTTAAAATTGCAATTTAAATGCATAAGGAAAGATTCATGTATAGTGGCTGCACCTTATTCTAGAGCAGACTGATTTCTAGGTGTTTTTTGTGGGCTGCCGATTGATAGATCACATGCCTTCTGAGTTCTATCTGGAATTAACACCCACTGGAAGCATACTTACCTCGGAACATGAATGTAGTTTTAGAGAAGGCTTCAGAGGATTTGGGGATTTATATTCTTTATATGCCTTGGTGATAAAAGATGGTTGTCAGAGCCCATATTTGTTCAATATCTTACAAATCTGTAATGTGTTTTTTGGAACTGTGTTTAAACAACAAGAAAAATATGAGTAAAATTCTTGGATATTCTTACCATATTAGAATGCTTATTTACTTTGTAAGCGGCAGGGGGCAATCCGAGGGAGGCTATAAAAAGAATTAGACGATTGGCAGTGGCTTTGTAACAGAAATGACAGTTTCTGTGAGGAATAGAATATTCATAGCTAAGGTAGACCAACCTTAATTTAGAGAGAGTATACCTTAAAATCAATCAAAAGGACATTAACTGTGAGAACTACCTTGGTTTGTGTGCACAAGTACTTAAGCTACTCCATATTCTGATGGGATAGTGGACAGCTGGGATTGGTGTCAGAGATTGATGATACCAATTTCTAAAGAGAGGCTATCTCAGAAGTAAATAGATGGTATTTTATTACAATTTTGTAAAATATGTTCTATTAGGCATGACTTATTCTGTTCAGGTATATTTTCTGTTAAGTTATTCATTCATAATATTGCAGTTGTCTACTGATAGTTGTATATACCAATACCAAATTATTTATCTGAGGTAACACTCCCTTGATTTAACTAATTTAAAGATATATTCCGTCTAAATTAAAATTGGCCTTTATTACATAGGAATTTTATCTTCCTTACAGAAACTAATTTATCAAATTAAACTCCTGTCATGCAAGACCTGAAATACTTTTGTGTACAATTCTTATTCATCTGTTCTCCATGCACAGGTGAAGTTAAATGGATTCAGCTTTCACAGCAAAATTTAAAAGATGATGAAGCTCAAAAGGAGAATATTCACTCAATCTAGGCAACAGAGAGCTTCATTTAAAATGATGCTAGCTGATACCAGGGTCAGCAACAATCATTTAGGAGAGATGCTTGAATGTGATAAACTAGGCTTCTTATTTCAAAATAAATTAACATGCCATTCTACTTTCCATTACTTAAACATGATGAATGATACCAAATAAATGACTTTGATTTAAAAAATAACTCTCTCAAATGATATTTGAAAAAGTATTTAGAATAACAACACCAGCCGGTCAACAATATTTATTGATGCTTACTTTATGTTAATTATGTTATTAAGGACAAATGGTTGAATATCTCCTCTGTGCAGATGGCATTGTAAGTTGTGGAAAACTCTTGACTAAATATAGAATGACTGGAATATCTGTGAATAAAACAGAAGACATAGTCCCTACCTATCGAGTGAGTGGAAATAAATAGTGCATAAAAAATGGAAGTGCATAGATAAAAACCAAAAGACTGATATGAGTAGGGTATACACACTTGATAACATAAGGAGCTAACATAGTTGGCATTAAAGTTAAAACTCTTACAGTCTTAGCAGGTATACAACATAAATAAAACTGTTTTAAAAAGTTCCACCAGAATGTTCTTTCTGTTCAACAAAGCAATTCACTTGCCTTAACCTGCTCAAAGTGGGAATACCTTTTCAGATACATGAATGAATTTTTCAGCATACTTTTTCAGAAGATTTGTATACGTTCTTTACATTTGGGATTTAAAACAATTATTCTAGGGGCCAGCAGTTCCGGACACCAGGCGGACTGAGGCTGCAGGCCCGACCCTTCCGAATCTCCACGCATCTCCACCATTCTTCATCCTTGGACCCCAGGTTGGTTGCCTGGGACTTTAAGGCGAACCCCAACCCCTCCCCACCCGAAACCCGGATCGAGCCGGCCAGCAGTTCTGGACACCAGGCGGACTGAGGCTGCAGGCCCGATGAACCTGGTACTGTCACTCATCGTCTGATCCCTTTCCACTAGCCTTTGGACTGTTTGAATTTTGGTGATTTAAGTAGTGCTCAGCGTGCGTGCGCTGCGTGATTTACCTTTTCCATTTTGTTTTTCGTTGCTCTTGGGGTGTTGCTTATTAGGTCAGTTGAAGGCTCACCACTCCTTAGAAACAACGAGGACTTTGGGCCATCCAGGGCTAGTGGCAACAGTTAATGGTAATCGTGAGGAACAGGTAGGCCAACCATAAGATAAACCATCAATTTTCTGAGCCTGTACAACTTTTAACAATCAGAGATACCTTAAATAAGTTAGGAAGAAACATACAGATTACCTGATGACTAGGAACAATCGCAGAGGCTCAAGAAATATGACCAACCAACAAAAGGCCTCTCCCTCAAGGGAAATCATCAAGCCTACATCACCCACATACCCTAAACAAGAACCAGATGGAACTTCTAGGTTTGAAGAATGTGATAGAGGAAATCAAAACCTCCCTTGAAAGCATTAAATGTAGGTTAGACCAGGCAGAAGACCGAATCTCTAACGTAGAAGACAAAACATCTGACCTAGATAAAAGTATCAAGAAGATTGAGAAAACAACCATGAAAAATGAGGATAATATACGAGGAATACTGGACACCATCAAGCGCCCCAACATTCGGATAATTGGTATTCCGGAGGAGGAAGAAAATAATAAGGGCCTGGAAAATTTATTCCATGAGATCCTGGAAGAAAACTTTCCAAATCTAGAAAGGCATTCAAATATCCAGACCCAAGAAATACAGAGGACCCCAAGTAGAATCAACCCAAGAAGATCATCTCCAAGGCACATCATAGCCAGACTGGCAAAAACAACAGATAAAGACAAGATACTAAAGTTGGCAAGAGGGAAACGCCAGGTTACTTACAAAGGTCACCCCATCAGGCTAACATCGGATCTCTCAGCAGAAACAATGCAGGAAAGGAAAGAATGGGGAAGCATAGTCAAAGTGTTGAGTGAAAAACAATTTCAACCAAGAATACTATACCCGGCAAAATTATCTTTTATATGGGAAAAAAAGATAAAAACATTCTCAAATAAACAAAATTTGAAGGAATTTACCAACACCAGACCAGCTCTTCAAGAGGTTTTGAAGGGAGTACTATACCAGGAAAACTAAAAAATCAGAGACAGTTATACGAGAACAAAAAACAACTAAGAAAATGGCTCACTTAATGATAGGATCAGGTATGGAAATATCGATAATTACATTGAATGTCAATGGATTAAATTCCCCAGTTAAGAGACATAGACTAGCTGAATGGATAAGAAAACAGAAACCCTCTATCTGTTGCCTACAAGAAACTCACTTTATGGATAAAGATATACATAGACTAAAAGTCAAGGGCTGGAAAAAGATATTCCATGCAAATGGAAATCAGAAAAAGGCTGGAGTAGCGATATTGATCTCAGACAAAATAGATTTTAAAACAAAGACTGTAAGAAGAGACAAAGAAGGGCATTATATAATAGTAGATGGGGTAATCCAGCAAGAAGATATAACCCTTATAAATATCTACGCACCCAACTCAGGTGCGCCTAAATATGTGAAGGAAAGACTGCTGGAGCTAAAAGGAGACATAGGGAAAAATACTATAATTGTTGGAGATCTCAACACCCCGTTATCTCCTATAGACAGATCTTCTAGACAGAAAATAAATAGAGAGATACAGGACTTAAATGATACTATAAATGGAATGGGCTTGACAGATATCTATAGAACTTTCCACCCTACATCCACAACATATACATTTTTCTCACCCCGACATGGAACCTTTTCAAAGATAGATCATATATTAGGACACAAATCAAGCCTTTACAGATTCAAAGGCATAGAAACTGTACCCAGCATCTTCTCTGACCATGATGGAATTAAACTCAAGATTAATTTCAAGAAACAACCCCGAAAACACACGAACACATGGAAACTGAACAACCTACTTCTGAATGACTTCTTCACTACTGAAGAAATTAAGGCTGAAATAAACAAATTTATGGAAACAAATGATAATGAGGACACAAGTGTCCAGAACCTATGGGACACAGCAAAAGCAGTCATAAGAGGGAAATTCATAGCAATTAGTGCACATAAGAAAAGGATGGAAAGATGGCAAGTAGATAACTTATCATCATGCCTCAGAGAACTGGAAAAACAACAACAAACGAACCCCCAAAATGCCAGGCGAAAAGAAATAATAAAGGTTCGAGCAGAAATAAATGAAATAGAAAATAAACGAACCATACAGAAAATAAATGAAAGCAAAAGCTGGTTCTTTGAAAAGATCAACAAGATTGATACTCCATTGGCTAGACTGATCAAGAAGAAGAAAGAAAGAAACCAGATTAATCAAATATGTGATGAAACAGGCAATATTACCACGGACATAGCAGAAATACATAATATCATTAGAGGATACTATGAGCGACTTTACGCCAACAAACAAGATAACCTGGAGGAGATGGACAAATTCCTGGATGCATATAAACTACCAAGATTGGATCAGGAAGACATAGAGAATCTGAATAGACCTATAACAAGCCAGGAGATTGAATCAGTAATTAATAATCTCCCAACAAAGAAAAGCCCAGGCCCAGATGGCTTCACTTGTGAATTCTACAAAACTTTCAAGGAAGAATTAACCCCTATCTTACTAAAATTATTTCTAAAGATTCAAAAGGAAGGAAACCTTCCAAATTCATTTTATGAAGCCTCCATCATCCTCATCCCCAAAACAGATAAGGATATGACAAAAAAGGAAAACTACAGACCAATATCATTGATGAATATAGATGCGAAAATTCTCAACAAGATACTCGCAAATCGTATCCAACAACATATAACAAAGATCATTCATCACGACCAGGTAGGCTTTATACCAGGGATGCAAGGGTGGTTCAATATACGCAAGACCATAAATGTAATACACCACATTAACAGAAAGAAAGATAAAAACCATATGATCATCTCAATTGATGCGGAGAAAGCGTTTGATAAAATACAACATCCTTTTATGATTAAGACTCTCAGTAAGATTGGTATAGAAGGGTCATTTCTGAACACAATAAAAGCAATCTATGAAAAACCTACAGCTAATATTATACTGAATGGGGAAAAGCTGAAAGCTTTTCCTCTGAAAACAGGTACTAGGCAAGGCTGCCCACTTTCTCCACTGCTCTTTAATATAGTACTGGAAGTCTTAGCTATTGCAATCAGAGAAGAGAACAGTATTAAAGGCATTCGAATAGGCAAAGAAGAGTTGAAAATATCTTTATTTGCAGATGACATGATGGTATACTTAGAAGACCCAAAGGTATCCATGAAAAAACTGCTTGAAGTAATAAGTGAATACAGTAAGGTGGCAGGATACAAAATCAATATCCAAAAATCTATAGCATTTCTATTTATGAACAACAAGTTGAATGAAGCAGAGCTGAAGAAAGGAATCCCTTTCACCGTAGCCACAAGATGTATAAGATATCTAGGGATAAACCTAACTAAGAAAGTCAAAGACCTTTATAAAGAAAACTACGAGAATCTTAAAAAAGACATTGAAAGTGACATAAAAAAGTGGAAGGACATCCCATGCTCCTGGATTGGTAGAATTAACATAATCAAAATGGCAATTCTACCCAAATTAATCTACATGTTTAATGCAATTCCAATCAAAATACCAGAGATATTCTTCAGAGATCTAGAAAAGACAATTATAGAATTTGTCTGGAACCATAAAAGACCTCGTATTGCAAAAGCAATCCTGCGTAAGAAGAATGGAGTAGGAGGCATATCACTCCCTGATCCCAAGATATACTATAAAGCTGTGGTCATCAAAACAGCATGGTATTGGCATAAAAACAGACATGTGGACCAATGGAAGAGAATAGAGACCCCAGAAATAACTCCCAAAGCTTATAGCCAACTGATCTTTGACAAAGGATATCAGTCAATCCATTGGGAAAAGGAAAACCTCTTTAGTAAATGGTGCTGGAAAAACTGGGTATCCACCTGCAGAAAGATGAAACTGAACCCCCATCTTTCACCATTAACAACAGTCAACTCAAAATGGATCAAAGATCTGAACCTAAGACCTCAGACAATAAAACTACTTGTGGAAAATGCTGGGGAAACTCTGGGAGACATTGGAGTAGGCAAAGACTTCTTAAATAAGACTCCCAAAGCACAGGCAATAATCCCTAAAATAGACAAGTGGGACTATATTAGACTAAGAAGTTTCTGCACAGCAAAGGACACAGTAACAAGTGTGAACCGACAACCCTCAGAATGGGAAAATATTTTTGTTAAATATGCCTCAGACAAGGGACTGATAACGAGAATACATAGGGAACTCAAGTGCCTTATGCGAAAAAAAATGATTAACCCGATTAAAAGATGGGAAAGTGAGCTGAACAAAAGTCTCTCTAAGGAAGACATACGAACAGCCAAAAAGCATATGAGGAAATGCTCAACATCCCTCATCATAAGGGAGATGCAGATAAAAACCACAATGAGATACCACCTAACCCCTGTCAGAATGGCAAAGATTAAGAATATAAAAAGTGATAAGTGTTGGCGGGGATGTGGTGAAAAGGGAACCCTCCTACACTGTTGGTGGGAATGTAAACTAGTTCAACCACTGTGGAGAACAATATGGAGGTTCCTCAAAGATCTACAAATAGAACTACCATTTGATCCAGCAATCCCACTTCTGGGTATTTACCCAAAAGACAGGAGAACGCTCAGTCAGAAAAGTGCTTGCACATCCATGTTTATTGCAGCATTATTCACAATTGCCAAGACATGGAACCAACCTAAATGTCCACAAACTGATGAATGGATTGGAAAAGTGTGGTATATATACTCTATGGAATACTACTCAGCCATAAAAAAATAACAAGACCCTGGAATTTGATAGAAAATGGTCAGATATGGAGGATCTATTGCTGAGTGAAGTAAGCCAGACTATGAAAGAAAGATATTGTATGTATCCACTCAATATATACCGACTATCCGCACTCTATAATAGAGAGCAAAAA
>NW_006159604.1:1239715-1243776 GCF_000334495.1 Tupaia belangeri chinensis | reverse complement strand
TTATTACCTGTTGATGATGACATGTATAGTATTCTCAACTGGATTGGTCTGAGAAGTATTTCATGATGGGCAAGGTCTTTTTACAAGCAAAATGAGAAACAGCGATTGACTGTTTTAAAAAATAATTAGAATAATAAAAATAATGATTGGGGAAAACATAGAAAAGATATTGAATGTTGAAGCGGGGAGATTAATGTCTCTGTACTGATTGACATGCATGGCGTTCCCTTTTGAAAAAAAAAACAATGTAATACACTGTAAAGTTATGTGTAATCCAATGTAATATAAAGAAGATTATGATGATAATATTAAAAAAAAATCTCAACAACAAAAATATATATTCTAGGAAGTGTATTGCTTCCTGAGTCAAAAACTAAACTGAATTGTTTGGTGATTATCTCAAGGAAAGACGAAAGTCTAAAATAGGTTGGTGTCATTTAACTTCTCTTTACTCTTGACTGAAGGACTGGAGCAAAAACTGTACTGTGAATACATAAATGTTAAAAACTATAGCATGGAAATACACTCTCAGAAATTCTTCCCACCTGTGCCTCCAAGTCTTCTTTCAGATAAAAGTCTTTGAATATTTTAAAGTCTTGGCTGCAATTTGCATCATTTTAAGATCAGGGCTATGGGAAAAATGAGTTATAATATGGTGGAAAAGATGTATAATTTGTGATATTGGGAGCTCAAGGACTCTTCAAGTGTCTTTGGCAGCAAAAGTCCCTATAACTAGTTACATATTTGTTCCAAATGTGGATGGAGATAAGACTTACCTCTCTATCAACTTTGCTATGAGATACAGCTAATTTATCTCATATATTTTTTCTAATTATCTTTGTTA
Organism: Tupaia belangeri chinensis; assembly: GCF_000334495.1. Classification (NCBI taxonomy): domain Eukaryota; kingdom Metazoa; phylum Chordata; class Mammalia; order Scandentia; family Tupaiidae; genus Tupaia; species Tupaia belangeri. The sequence continues at coordinate 1,242,932 of NW_006159604.1, read as the reverse complement.
GAAATGAAGATGTAAATAGGAGACAACATGTAGAAAGTCCAAAAATTAGTCTCCCATGTACAAATCAGTTTCAAAAGCAGCATGTTAATTTAATTCACCTTTTGAACCTAATCAGAGGACTTTTCTATGAAAGTAACTAAGTTTAGCTCTCTGGGGATAATGCTGAAGGTATTTCATAAATCTAAATCTACTTGGAGTTTTCGATTATTCTTTTTATTAATTTAAAGCCCCTAAGAGCTTATGTTTTAAAAAGTATAACCTGCAAACTAAATGAGATAATAAACATTTTTTTCAGGAGTAAACAGTAGATACCTAATGTATTTTCTAATTGTTCTTCCCTGCTGTGATTTCTATGCCACACAGAATCTGTGATAGGAATAGTAATCCATTTTTAATGCTTTTCAAAGAGTTCTAGTAAGGAGGTCTTCAATTTTTAGTGAAACTTTAAATAAACCATGATGGCATTCTGGAATATATCTAGGTTGGGCTTTCTTTCCAAGCTATTTTTTGAACAGAAACCCTTTCAAGCAAAGAGCTCTTCCAGTATCTGCTATGAAGTCTTTGGCCAGGTGCCTCAATGAATAATCCATTCACAGCCTGTCCTTCCAAAATGAACCATTTAGAGTGGCTAAAATGATTGTGCTATGACTGTCCAACATGAAGATTTAAATAGTGTCAACAGTGTATCTGTTCTTTCAAGCTACATTAGGCTGTGTGACAGAATCTAGGCTACAGGACTGCTATAAGGAGGCTGCTTTTTGGTCTCTGGTATACCTGTTAGACGCTGGATTTTTAAAAGAAAGAGAGAGAGAGAGAGAGAGAGAGAACACTAGGCCTCAGCTTGAGCTATACTCAAGCATTATGTATACTCAGTCTTAACTCTGAGAGACAAGATGTCACCAGTGAGGTTGACTGAGTATACATTTAGAGTAACCTGTACTCCTGGACTCCTGGGTTAATGTAGATAGAACTAAGAAAATGTACAAATGTGTATATATATATATATATAAAAATACATCATGATTTTTCTAATTAACCAATATATATGTATATGTGTGTGTATATGTATGTAATATTTTAAAAGGACAATACAGATTTTTTTGATACAGTAGCATTAAGAGATCATAACAATCAGTTGAAGGATGGTTATATTGTCAATCTGTATACATAGATTACTATGTATATCTGATATGAAATTATGTTTGAATAATTTATTTATACATCTTCTGCTAAATAAAAGAACTTCATAATATATAAGTTCAGGATTTTTAAATTATTTTATTAATAATCACTATGAGAAATAGGGATAACATTGTTAAGTACCCTATTTTAAGAATTCATCTGTTATGGTTTGGAGAATTCTTCTGTATGTTCTTCTCTTAACTCTGTGATTTTTTTTTTATATTCTTTGCAGAAGACTCTTCATATATTTCATAATGTTTTTGTTCTTCACTCCTTTATCCATAACGCTCATATACTCTGTTGTTTCTACTTTTATGATATATCTATTGCAGTGCCTTCAGCTCTTCTTCTTAATGATAGGATAAACTGTAATTGTTTTATTTTTTATCTCCTTAAGTTTAATCATGTGTGTATATATTTCTATATATCACCCTTACATTTAACTTTGAACCCACATGTTATGCAGATTTCTACTTATATGGTTTTTATGGATAAATTTATAAATTCAAGCTCTCTAAACAGAGGCAAACACATCATTACCATCCCCTATGATTCTGTTCTAAACCTGTGTTATTATTCTCATATTTTCTCTTATGATTTCATCTTCTTCCCAGTCACCACACATACAAATGTAGCTATCCTGAGGCCAGCCCATGGCATGGCAGTTAAGGCAGTTGTATCCCATGTGGCCAACCATATGTGATTTAAGTCCTGGACCTTGTTGCTTAAAAAACACACAGGGCACACTGCATGTCACTGCATGATGAAAATCCTGAAAAGAGAAATGGAGAAGGGATTGTAGTGTGGCCATTCCCCATAGGGGTACTTTCTCATTTTCTCGCTCTCTCTGGCAAGTGCATGCTCCTCCTGGAAATTTTTGTTTAAACAAATGTAGCTATCCTTAATTTCATTCTCTCATCTTTCCTCTCTTCCTCAAACTTCTAATCATTCACAAAATCTATTCTTCCCTTTACAATATTTCATCCATTTTCTGTTATCTTCTAATTGTATCATACATCTTTAGTTTTCATTTCCCACTCTCATGTATATAACTAGGTGTAATGTAAGCTTATCTACATGTCTTCTTTTCTTGATAGATTTTAAGTTCTAAGATGGTAAGATGGTAGGAAATACATGCATGCACACACACACACACACACACACACACACAGGCATAACTCAATGCTTGCATGGAGTAGGTACTAGGTAAGTAGTTGCTTAAATGAAGGGAACTCAAGAAATGTCAATAATAAAGAGTTGATATTACTTTGAGCAAATTGGTCTTTGGTTCCTATGGAGGAAAATTTATCAGAAAGTATTTGAGGAATATGTTTTTTTTTCCCCCTATGTTAGGATGTAATAGTTTAATGTCTTGTTTCTTAAAGTGCAACACTCCTACACTGTTGGTGTGAATGTAAATTGGTCCAGCCACTGTGGAGAATGATATGGAGGTTCATCAAAGACCTTCAAATATAACTATCATATTGTCCAGCAATTCCACTCCTGGATATCTACCCAAAGGACAGGAGAGCACTCAGTCAGAAAAGCACTTGCACATCTATATTCATTGCAGCCTTACTCACAATTGCCAAGACATGGAACCAACACAAATGTCCACAAACAGATGAATGTATTGAAAAATTGTGGCACATATGCTCCATGGAATACTATTCAGCCATAAAAAACAGCAAGTCCTTGGAATTTAATAGAAAGTGGACAAATATGGAGGATTTGTTGCTGAGTGAAGCAAGTCAAGCTATGAAAGAGAGACATTTCATTTCTCCACTTAACATATAGTGACTGCACTCTACATAGAGACTGAAAAACTGGAGAACATAAAAGTATTAAAAATTGTAATGGACACTAGAGACAAAGTGAAAAGAGAGTGTGGGAGGGGAAGAGCATAGGAAAGGAAATTTGGAGAAAAAAATAGAGAGATAAGACTTTTGTAGGACACAGATATGGTTTATTATCTGTTGATGAGGATGTATATAGTATTTTCTTTTTCTTTCTTTTTTTTTTTTTTTTTGAGGGT
>NW_006159604.1:1213360-1239418 GCF_000334495.1 Tupaia belangeri chinensis | reverse complement strand
CCGGGACTCGAACCGCGGTCGACTACATGGGAGTCCAGCGACATAGCCTTTATGCTAACTGCTGGTCCCTAATGTACAACTTTTTGAAAAATTCTATTGGCCAAGTATATCCATGTAGATAGCACTCATTCAAAGGACAGCATTGTAGTTTGCAGTATAAAAGTAATCTAAAAGTCCTTGAGTACCTTCCATATGAGTAGAAAAAATGAAACAAAGAAGTAGACATATATTGATAAGAACATGAAAAAGGGGAAAGAATAGTATAAACAAATAGACATATATTCAGAAAAATGACTATGTTGGTGGACTCCCATGTAATTGACCGTGGTTCGAGTCCTGGACCCATAAGTGCCCAGGATCCTGAGAGGAGAATGGAGGAGAAGGGATTGTGGTGTGTGGCCATCCCCCCTGGGGAGTGATTTCTTGCTCTCTGTTTCTCTGTCTCTCTGTCTTCTGGAGAGCACAAGCACCCTGTAGCAAAAACCTCTCTGAAAAAAGAAAAAAAAATAGGTTGGTTGTTGTGAGATCTCACTCACTTTCATGAGATGTCAATTCCAGAGGGCTCATCATTATTAATACAATAAAACTGATCATTTTGTTTATTTCTTTCCATTTTCCATGGCATTTTCTTTTTCAGAGGGGAAGGCGTCCCGGGATGAACTTAAAGAGAGATTTCCAAGAGGCCACAGATCCATCATTGATACAGTGGCAATCACCTATCCAAGAAGAAACAGAGGAACACTTCAGACAAATGTACTTAATACTCTTCACATTTTCAGACAGCATAAATAGCACAGCCAATTTGACTTTAAATACATCTTGCCACAGATGATTTGGACATTAACCTTGGCAATCTCAATCTGTTCTCAGTATCATATTCCATTAAATTAGTGTTCCAGATAATAGTTAAAGTTGTATTTATAAGGATTAATGCATTACTAGCTTCTTAAAAACAGGAGTGATAAGGAAAGGGAGAGAGATAAGACTGGTGATGGGGGAAAGAGAACAAATTAAACAAAGGATAGAATAAAAAAGAGGGATCAGGCAATGAGACAGTGGTAAAACTGCAATGCTCTGAGACTGCACATCATCCAGTACTGATAGAGGCTGAGATTTATCATGGCCACAAGACCCTGTTTGGGGTTCTGTCTTTCTGTCTGTTTCTCTGTCTCTCTCAATCATAAGAAATTAATAAATGAACTTTAAAAAAAAGAAAAGGAAAGAAGAAAAAAATGAAACAAAGTAGTAGACATATGCTGATAAGAATATGAAAAAGAGGAAAGAATCATATAAACAAAATAGACATATATTCAGAAAAATACCCTAAATCTACAAGAGGCACTGACTAGAATAGTAAGTGTGCAATACCTGAAAGGGCTCAAATCTCTTGCAACTGCAATATAGTTCCTATAGAGCCTACTCATATAGTCCATTGGATGAGCACCAGACAAGTCACTTTTTCCTCTGAGTAGAGTTCATTGAATTGGAGCATATGCCTGAACCAGGGAAAACCACTCATTTTTCATGCTATGAATTTCAAATTGGGTAAAGTACTTCTAGTTAGTCTCTATTGGTCTCTTGAACTGAGATCTATATTCAGGAATTGAGATTTTGCTCGATGATTTTGTACGATGTTTATGGAAAAGTTGAGAAAACCTATCTCCAGAAGAACAGAAGTTTGAAGCAAACTCACAGAAAGAAGCAGAGACAAAAGTTCATCTAGCTTCAGAGATAGGCTCCTGTTAGTCTGATAGTACCTGTTCCATTTGATTATGTGGGCCAGTTGTATTTCTTGACTTTGGTTTCTATATCTTTGGAATAAGGACACATCCCCCATTTTTATGTTTAAAATGGCTTAAATGGAAATGGTCCCACAATCTGTATTGTTTACAAGTTTCCCTGGTTATTCTTATTCTGCTTATTTACAGACTATAGTCTGGGAAACCTTACATCAAAAGAAGGTACAGATTTGACTTAAAGAAATTGAGATCTACCAGTAAAGGGTTAGAGCAGGAGTGGCTGGAAAAAGGGACAATGTCAAAAATTAGCAACAAGGCAATAGCTAAGATAGGACAGGAGAATAGAATGGATAAAAACAAGATACTAACGTGTCTACAATTTATTATCATGTGTGAATGATGGGAGTAGGTAGGTGATCAGGCAAGCATAAACATACAAGTTGGTCAGACAAATATTGACATTATGTACTCCTGGTCTCTCCCTGTCTAGATTTACAATCTAAAACAAACATTTAGAAACAGTGAATACCATGGATGTGTGTGTGTTGAGAGGAATGAAGAGATGTAGATCAAAGGATACAAAATAGCAGATAGTAGATTGAATAGGTCCTAGAGACCTGATGTACAACATAAGAAATACGTTAAAATCATATCAGTGATTTTGGTTAAACAAGTATATATTTTTAAAAAATGAATAAAAACAAACATATTGCTAAAATGTTACTCATTTTATGAAATGGATTCACATAGATTAATACAGAAGTCCAAAATTATTCTTGATTTCTCTCTCTTCAGTTACCACATATAAATTGCCCCTGCCCAAGGGTGAAAATATAGGGCACCCTAAGGGAAAGGCCTGTGGATTGGGAAAGGACAGACAAATAAAAGTGGGGGTCAGGCAGACCTACATCTCTGCTGGAGAACACAGTGACCCGGAGCCATTCTGTGTTCATTATTTTATAGGAGAGGCAAAGCCCGGTGCTTCAGCTGAGGAGCACCTTCTGGTTCTAAATAAGCCTCTCCTGGCCGTCTTTGGCTAACGCTCAGGTTTCTTCTATCTGTATGGCCCAGCAGTAGATTATGTCTTTGTTTAGAACTTTTGCATGCCCTGCAGTGATAACGCAAAAACTGTATCTATTTTAAGGTACTCCCTCTAAATAATCCTCCAGTTCTGTAAGCACTACCTTCAAAATACATACAACTGAAATATGTACACTTTTCTCCATCTCCTTTACTATAATCTTAATATAACTTTATTTCTTACCCGAACTCCCATAACCTTCACTTTTGTTTTCCTGATGCCATATTTTTTATTATCTCGAAATTATTTTTCCCTGAAGGATCTAGAAAAATATTTTAAAATTAGAAGTATTATAATCCGTCTCCACCTAAAACAGTTCATTACTTCCAAATTCTCTTCAATGTAAAGTCTAATCTCTGCATCCGGCTTAGAAGCCCCTCGATGATTCCTCCATTTTCACCTTTTACAATTTTATGCCTAAAACTTTGGGTTTCAGTAACAATTGTTTTCGATTTCTCTTTTATATCATAATTTTTACACACTCTCTCTCTCTTTTAAAGACTTTTTGTCATAGGATACTTGCACTCTCTAGAGAGAGAATGAGTCAGAGAGAAAGTGAGATATCATCCCCTGTGGAGATGGCCATGACATAGTCCCTTCTCCTCCATTTTCCTCCTGGGATTTTGGGCATGCGTACACAGGCACCTGGCATGATTTTCAAGGTGCTGGGTCTGGGGCTTGAACCATGGTTAACCATGTGGGAGTCAAGTGCCTTCAACACACCACTTGCTGGCCCTTATCATGTATTTTTTTAATTAATATCCATGAGAATAATTATGTAACTACCACCCAGTTGAAGAACATTAACAGTAGCCCCATATAATTATTCATGACTCCTTAAAGTAACAGTCTCCTTCTCCCCAGACCTAACTACTATCACTGTAGAGTATATAGACAATTTTTGAATTTTATTTGATTGTGTGGTTATATGTTGCTTCATTTGTACTACATTATGTTTGTGAGACTTATCCATATGTTTGCTTTTAGCAATAGTGAGTATTTTCTTATTACTATTCAGTATACCATGGTATGAATTTACAATCACTTTTAAATCCATTATACTGTTTATGAACATTTAAATAGTTTCCAGTCTGGGATTATTTTGAAATAAGCTGTATTAGCATTCTTATATGTTTCTTGATGTATATGTGCACTTGTTTCTGTTGGGTAAATACTTCGAACTTAATCTTTTGACTTAACCCAGTTTAGATGTCATTGGGTGGGGTCAAAAGGGTTATTGATACTCCAAATCCTCACTGGGTTAATTGATGTTCTATGTGGCCATAGAAGCCTACATTTCTCTCTGAGGGCACTTAGCATCCTGTAATGTACCAAATTTGCATAGATGTTTTCCTTAATGCAGTATAAACTTCTCCTGCCACTGAATGGGGCCCTATTGCATTGCTCTTTGTATCTCTAGTATAAAGTAGAGTTTCTGGCATATGGGCAATCAATATACGTTTGATTAAGTATAAATGTTAATGCAACCATATAGGTCCTATTCATGGACTGATATATACCCAAGAGTCCTGGAATTTTTGAGTTTAACAAATAGATTAGTAAAATTTATGATCACCTATTGTGATGTTGAGGATGCCAAGTAATTAAAGAGAGGAGGGACCAGCAGTTGGTATAATGGCTATGTCACTGAACTCCCATGTAGTCAACCGTGGTTCGAGTCCCAGACATGGTGGCTTAAACTCATGCCAGGAGCGTGTGCTTGTGTGCCCAAGATCCTGAGAGGAGAATGGAGGAGAAGGGATTGCGGCGTGGTCATCCCCCCTGGGGGGTGATTTCTCATTTTCTGTCTCTCTCTATCTCTCTGTCTTTCTGGAAAGCACATGTGCCCTATAGCAAAAACCTCTCCAAAAAAATAATAAAATAAAATAAAAGAGGAGTATTGCCTTCAAGCAGTATACAGTTTTTCTCAAGAGAATGAGTTGATATTCATAAAATTACCCAAAACCAATAAATAGTGAACTGTATGACAACATGGATAATAGTACAATTAGATTTCAAAGACTGGAGAAACTCCTAAAATTGAAGGATTCTGGAAGATGAGCTAGGATGGTCATTGAAGATGATGTTTCGTGATTTAGAAAGAAATCGTGATTAGAAAAAATAGAATAAAGATCTCAAATCTTGTAAATTTAGCTGTCCAAAATCTCACCACAAAATTCTGTGGACTGAACAGTCTTCTGAGACATATTTGGTTTACTCTTAGATTTAAAAAGATGCAGACTATTCCCAGAGATATTCATGTCTTGGTAAGTAAATTGGCCTTTATTCAGTATGCAGTGGAAATCGAACTAAAGTGTTTCAGGTAAGTAGGTGATAACTCTGGTGCCAAACGTTGAAGGTCTGGATGATGGCATTGTTGGTAAAAGCATTGAAGATACAGAGAAGCTTGTACAAGTCATTGAAAGGTCAAATAAATGGAATATAGTGGTAACAATATACGGTTGTTGGAGAGTGCTTTATAATGAAGCAAATAAGGTACAATGAAAACATTTCTGACAGAAAAATCAATGACCCTAAATATTTCAATGGAATATGGCAATATATATTTTATTTTAATACTGATTTCTTTCCTGTGAGTATGGGAGAATCCTTTAGCTTCAGTTGAACAACACAGCTCTGGCAATGAAATGTTGCTATGCTGTATAAAAACAAAACAAAACAAAACAAAACAAACAAACAAAAAACAAAAAACAAACTTGCACTGGGGCCTCATCAAAGGTTTTATGAGTTATTTATTCATGTATCTGAGGGCACACTTTATACTTTTAAACAAAATATAAACAGGCAGTTTTCATCAACAGGATCAGAAAAGCCTTTACAACCAGGGGTTCTTAGGCTGAGATCACCTAAGATAAATCTAAGGCCATTGCTTTAGTAGTACTTTCCCACTCTAGCTTCCCACAAAAATCACAGTGGCAGAGGCAGGCTTTTAAAACACTACTGCTTTTGTACCACTTTTAGAAATTCTAATTTAGTTTGAAATTCTGATTTATTTTATCTCATGATGGATCTGGGCATCATCATTAAAAAATAACAAAACCAAAAAAGAAACACAGCAAAAAACTTGGAACTTGAATTTGATGATGACCTTTTAGGTGCAACAATGAAAGCACAATCCATGAAATAATGCATTAATGAGTTGGAATTCATTAAAATTAAAAATTTCTATGAAAAATACTTACTAATAAATGAAAAGACAAGCCACAGACTGAGAAAAAAAAATCCCTGAAAATCACTCACCTGTTAAAGAACTGATATTTGGAAACCAACAGATGGGGTAATTTGTTACATCACTGGATGCCCATGTAGTCTACTACAGTTCGAGTCCCGTACCTGGTGACTTAAAACTCATGCCAGGCATGTGGTCATGTGTGCCTCAAATCCTAATAGCAGACTAGGGGAGAAGGGTTTGCAGCATGGCTATCTACCCTGCAGTATAATTTCTTGTGTTCTGTCTCTGTCTCTCCAGCAAGCATATGAACCCTATAGCAAAAAATCTCTCTTTAAAAAAATAGAACTGATATTTGGGGCCAACAGGTGGCATAGTAGTTAGGGTGACTCAGTCTCACATGGCCAATTGCATGGTTTAAGTTCTGGACCCATTGGTTTAATGTACATGCTGAGCATGTGTGCATGTATTTCAGAATCCTAAGATGATAATGGAATCCTAAGAGGATTGCAGCATGTCTGTTCCCCTGGGGGACACTTTCTCTCTCCCTCTTTTTTGAGTGAACATATATGGAAAATTTTTTAAAAATGAACTGATATCCAGAATTCATGAAGATTTTTAAATCTCAGCAGTAAGAAAACAAACAAATCAATTATAAATGCATAAAATATCTGGACAAATACCTTATAAAAGAAGATGTATTGTGTAGCTGAACAGATATATTTTAGACTTGGTGATTTACAAAGAATAGAGGTATATTTGGCTCACGATTTCTGGTGGCTGAAAAGTCTAATGGTGTGATGCCAATATCTAGTTGGCCTCTGTTATGATATTACAACATGGCCAACATAAACAAAGAAAAAGGCAGGCACATGCAAAGAGAAAGAGCAAAAGAGCATGGTCTTTGGGCAGCCATCAATGATAACGATCTGCTCTCACAGGAACTAGCCCCATCTCATGAGTGTGAGAACTCATTTCCACTTACAAGACAGCATTAATTTATTCATTAAGGCACTGTCATTATGAGCCAAATACCACCCACTCTTAGAGGTCTCACAACTTCCCAACACCATTACACTGGGGGTCAACCTTTTAGAATATAACATTAAGGAGATAAATCATTATCCAAATCACAGTAATGTGCAGATGGAAAACCAGGTGAAATAATGCTCAACATTATATGTCATTAAAGATTTACAAATTAAAACAAGATACCACTGCATGTCTATTAAAATGGCTGAGACTCAAAACATTGACAACAACAAATGCTGAGGAAGGTGTGGAGCAACAGGAACTTTCACTCATTGCTGGTAGAAATGCACAATAGTACAACCACTTTGAAAGACAGTTTAAAAGCTTCTTAGAAAACTAAATATACTAAATTATACAGCAACCTCACTGCTTACTATATACCTAAATGAATTGAAAATTATGTCCACATAAAAAGTGGTGTTACTGGGAACCAGCAGTTAGCGTAATGGCTATGTTGCTGGACTCCCATGTAGTCGACCACGGTTCGCATCCTGGACCCGGTGGCCTAAAACTCACGACGGGCACGTGTGTGTGAGTGCCCAGGATCCTGAGAGGAGAATGGAGGAGAAGAAATTGTCGTGTGACCATCCCCCCTGAGGGGTGATTTCTTGCTTTCTGTCTCTATGTCTCTCTCTGTCTGGTGAGAACACGCACCCTATAGTGAAAAACCTCTCAAAAAAAAAAAAGTGGTGTTACTAAAACACAGAAGCAATCAAAATGCTCTCCAGTAAGTGAATGGATAAACAAACTATGATATATCTACACATTGGGATATTATTCAGAGAGAGAAATAAATGAGCTATAAGGTCACAAAAATATGAAGTACCTTTAAAAACAGATTGCTAAATAAGATGTTGTCAACTTGAAATGTCTGCCATGATTCCAACTACATGGCATTCTGGCCAAGGCAAAATTGTAAAGAAAGTAAAATATTAGTGGTTGCTACAGATTCTAGGGGAGAGAGATATGAGTAGGTGTAGCAGGGGATTTTTAGGGAACTGAAAGTATTCTGTATGATATAATAATGGATACATATCATAATGTTTGGGACATTTGTCAAATTCCACAGAATGTATTGATAAAATATAAAATGTCAGTTCTAATGTGCACTATGGACTTTAGTTAATAATAAGGTATCAGTATTGGCTCATCAGTTATGTAACAAAGGAACCACACTGATATAAGTTGTAAGTAAGATAAATGGTTCAGGGGAGAGGAAGTATGTAGAAACTCTGAACTTTTGCATTAATTTTTTTCTGAAAACCTAAAACTCCAAAAATAATCTATTAATTACAAACAAAATGGGTAGGTTATTTTAATGTGCTGCCATGGTGGTACACTCATGAGCTAAAATTTCTAGCTTGGGACCTACAAAAAATGTTAAGCAATTTATCAAAATAGGGAACATAGGGTAACTATCGGTAGTATAAGTGTTGGAATTCTCTGTAGGATATGCTTATTTTGAATTGCCTGTAAATAATACAGGTAGAGATGCCCAGCAGAGATTTAATTTTTTTCTATTATCATGTTTCATATATTTTAGATTCAAAACTTTTCCCTAACAGTCATTATCAAGAGTAAAATATGAAAAACCAATCATAATTTAGCATTTAAAAGCCTAATGGATTTGAAAAAGATGAGTAGGAGCAAACTTCTAATTAGAAAATATTGCTGGCCTCCAGTTGACAACCATAGCCAACAGTACTTAAATGTTACCTACTGCTTTGCCTGTAGGTACATCTTTTGTCACAAAATAATATATTGTCCCTTGATATGTAATTGTTAACTTAAAAAAAGAGAGAAAGGAGAAGAAAATAAGCACTAAAAGCTTAGCAAAAGCATACATAATGTATAAATGAAATTCATATAACTAAACAGAAAATAAAATGTGTTCCTCCAGAGTAAGTAGAATTTCCTAAATAAAAAAATAAAATTTCTGGTAAAATAAATTTCATCTGTTTGTTTATAGACACTTAAAAAACTTCACAATTCTTTTTACTCCAGTTAAGAACTGCAGTTTGAACTCTGCTGTTAATTTCATACATCCTTTCCCTTGCTGCATACACTCTAGTAGTTCATCATAATCCAGTCATCCCTGGAGTTTAGAATATCCCAGACACTTACTGAAAATGATTTAAACTGGGTTGGAAAGATAAAGCATCTTTCTTTCCATTTATATAAATTTAAAGCCTTCAGTTAGTTGAGGTACAATTAAGCTTTTTCTGTATTTGCAAAATGAAACAAAGAAAATTGAAGTGATTACTTTCTATAAGCATTTTACCTTTTCCAATATATTCAACTTTAAAAAGCCAGATTCCAGAGGCAAGTAAGTGTTTAGGCATGATTTATCTGGGAAATAATTTTTTCTCTCTTCTTCACTTTCCATGTACAAACCCAGTGTCTTTCATTCAATTCTTTAGTGGGATCTGCTTTACATAGAAAAGATAATAAGTAGCTATTTGTTTGCAGAAAACATAGGTCTGCAAAATTAACTTTAAAGCAGATTTTATTGTGCTACTGACTTGTTGTAAGTGGACACAGATAAGCTCCAATAAACAGCTTAAACTGAAAAATATTTACTCAGAGACAAATCTAGATGATTTTAACTCCAATATCTGTTAAAGAGTATAGTCAACCTATTATGATTCATATCAGAAGGGTGTTGTTTTTTTCCAAGTTTACTATTTTTCCCATCATTTTCAGTTCTTTTTAAACATTTTATTATTGACATTCCTGATTTTCATATGATTATTTTACATCTTTCTGGGATATGGTGTAGCTATTTATTTTTACATTCAATCACTGTGCATCATTACGGCATACCAAATGAATTTCCCATCATGAATACACTGTATATGAATTCAGTCAAAGATATTACCATACACATTATCATCAACAGATAATTTTCTATTTTTGTGTCTCTAAAATATTTTGTTTCTTTTTTTCCCTTTGATTCCCTTCCTTTTACCCTTTCCCATTTCCCACCCTTCTCTTGCACTGTGTCTAGTATCACCATTGTTCATGCCTTTGTATCTTCTAATTTTTGTTTCTGCCATAGAATAGCAGGTATACAGTGTGTAATAACCAAGTCAATGATATAAACATGTTTCAACATCCTCAATATTTATCATAACATTATGTTGTCCAAGCTTGGAGTTCACTCTTCCAGGTTTGGGGATATATATATTAAATTGTCAATGGCATTTTTACTGCACTGTTCCATAACTTACTCCACTTTGTTTACATGCAGTCTTGTGTCTTTTAACCATTTTCTGCTGATCTCCCCCAAGTCCTCCCATCCACCTCTAGCATCTACTCTTATTCTTTCTATGTCTATGCTATTAAGTCTTTTAGCTTTCATTATGAGTTATAGCACTCAGTATTTATAAGTGAGAACATACATTCAGATTTAATCAATTTTAAAAGTACTCATTTTCATTAGGGCCAGCAATTGGTGAGGTGGTTAGGGTGGCTGGACTCCCACATGGCTTACCGCAGTTCGAGTCCTGGACTGGCAGTTTGCTTTCTTGCTTTACCTCTCTCTGGTCAATTTTTAAAAATAAAATACAATAATGACAATGAATAAAATTAAATAATTCTTGAGATAAAATTATTACTTTTCTTGTGTGTGTGTGTGTGTGTGTGTCTGCTTATAGATATATATATACATATTTTGCTAGAGGGCGCATGTGCTCTCCAAAGAGACAGAGAGAGGGGAAGAAAAGAAAGCACCCCACCACCACAGGGAAAGCTCATGTTGCAATCCCTTCTCTTTCATCTTCCAGGATATTGTACATGCAAGCATATGTGCCCAGCTGTTTCTCAATCACTGGGTCTGGGACTTGAATCACATGGTTGGCCATGTGAGATCCAGCTGCCTTAACCATCACATCATGGAGCCAGCCCAAATGTGTATAACTGTACCAAATTTTATAATAGGTGTAGCATTGTGTAACAATTACCACAATCAAAATACAGAATAGTTTCAATACCTTTTAAGAATGTTAAATGAAGGGAATTGTACAGTATATAACCTTTTGAAATTAACAGCTTTTTTCCCACTCAGCATAATTCCCTTGAAATCCATCCAAGTTGTTTGATGTAGTAATAGTTATTCCTGATTACTACTTAGTAGTATTCCATGATATGTATATGCCATCATATATTAACCATTTGCCAATTAAGGAAAGTTGAATTGTTTCAAGCTTTTGCTATTATAAAGAAAACATCATAAATTTTGTATTCAGATTTTTGGTTGAACACAGAAAGGGACAGAGAGACAGAAAGAGACAAAGAGACAGAAAGTGAGAAATCACTCCCCAGGGCTGATGGCCACACTACAATCCCTTCTCCTCCATTCTCCTCTTGGGATTTTGGGCACACACACACACGTGCATCTTGCATGAGTTTTAAGCTCCCAGGTCCGAGACTTAAATCATGGTTGACTATGTGGGAGTCCAGCAATGTAACCATTATGCCATGTGCTGGTCCTGGATAATTTCTTTTCTTGTGGTTGAGAATTCTTTATTCTCAATACTACCATTTTGTCAGATATGAGGATTACATATATTTTTTTCCCAGTCAATAGCTTGTCTCTTCATCCTCTTCACTAAATATTTTGTACATTTAATGTCCAAATATTTAAAATTTTTTATAAAATTTAATTTATTAGGTCATCAGAAAAGTCATAATATATTTTTCTATGTTTTCTTTGAAAAATGTATCATGATTTTCTGATAATCTAATATTAATTATTCCTTTTATAGATCATGATTTTGATTTCAGGTCTAACAACTCTTTGCGTAACTAAATCTTGATGATTTTTCTTTATTATTTCTAAAAGTTTTATGGTTTCACATTTATACATTAAAATCCATGTTCTATTTTGAAGTTATTTTTGTATAAGATATAAGGATTAGGTAGAAGTTGACTTTTAAACCTAAGTCTGTCCAAACATTCTAACACCATCTGTTAAAAAATCTTTCTTTCCTCCATTGATTTGCTTTTGTACTTTTGTCAAGAATAAATTGAGTATATTTATATTGGTCTGTTTCTGGGTTCTGTGTTGTGTTACATTGATTTATATGTTTATTCCTCCACCAATACTACGCTCATTTACTTACTGTAGCTATGTAAGCCTTAAAACTGGGAGGAATTATTCCTGCCACTTCATTTTTATAAAAATTATTTTAGATACTAAAAAATTTTTGCCTTTCCATATACATTTTTTATTTTTAAAAAGATTATTTCTTCCATGAGAAAGACAGAGAAACAGACAGAAAGACAGGCATCCCTAACAGGGTATTCTCACTGTGATCTACCCCCAATCTCAGTTAGCCTAGAACACATGCACACATAAACGTCTGATGTGCTCAGGAAGGTTCTAGGACATGAACTCACTACCTTTCCTATGTTAGTTCAGTTGTGTTACTGCTGTGCCACCACTCAGTATCTCCATACAAATTTTAGAATAAACTTGTGTAAATCTGCAAAATAGATGGCTTAAATTTACATAGGAATTGCCTTAGACCTATAAACTATTTTAAGGAAAATTGAATACTTTGCTATGTTGAGTCTTACACTTATGAATATGTTAAATCTCTCTAGTTAAGGATCTTGTATACATTTTGCTAAGTCTATACCTAAGAATTTGACTTTTGGACTGACTCCTCCATTGGAACTGAGAACTAGTGCTTTCAGGGACTAAGAGCAATGAAGATTGTATGCTAAGACTTCACCCTCCAGATCCCAGTCTTTTTTTTTTTTTTTTTTGGAGAGGTTTTCGCTATAAGGCGCGTGCGCTCGCCAGACAGACAGAGAGACATAAAGACAGAAAGTGAGAAATCACCCCCCGGGGGGGATGGTCACACCGCAATCCCTTCTCCTCCATTCTCCTCTCGGGATCTTGGGCATGCACGCACACGTGCCTGGCGTGAGTTTTCAGCCACTGGGTCTGGGACGCAAACCACGGTCGACTACGTGGGAGTCCAGCGACATAGCCATTACGCTAACTGCTGGTTCCCCAGATCCCACTCTTGAGTAGACAGGCAAAAGTGCAGGTCTTCAGAAGAAGATTGACTTCTTCATTTGAGCTGAGAACTAGCGCTTTCAGGGACTAAAAGTAATGAAGACTTTCAGCTGAGACTTCACCTTACAGACCCCAATTTCAAGGGCACCTTGTATTCTTCTCTCTGTCTATCTTTCTCTCTCTTCATTCTTTTACATTTTTCTTTAAAAAGCTTTTTAAGGTAAAGTATTTTTGTCGTTCTCAGATCTTCATTTATCTTGCTAAAAATCCCCTTTCTTCCCTCCCATTTAGGAGAGGCAAAGGGCAGGACTTCAGAAGAAGACTGACTCCTCCATGGAAACTGAGAATTAGTGCTTTTGCACAGCATGGTTTTCAATTTTGCTTTTTTAAAAACAAAACAAAACAAGACAAAACAAAAAACTAATATGTTTTCTTTTTTTATCTTTTTTTCTTTCTTTGCTTTCTTATCCTTTTTCTTTTACCTTCATTATTTTGCTGCTCAACCTCCATGCATTGAGTTTCTAGACAGGTATAAGTGAACCATAGCCAAACATCTGTATACAATTAGGGTCAGAATATTCCTCAATTCCCACTGAATCTGCTGCACAAAGGGAGAAAAATGCAATGTCAAAGAGACTGCAGAACATCTCCTCCTGCATGCCTCTTAATGCTCAGATTGAACTTCTAGAAATTAAGAAAAAAAATGTATAATCCATCAGAAGACCAGAAATCACTGCAGAAGCACAAGTAATATAAGAAACCAAGTAAATACCTCTCCCCAAGGGGGAAAAAATAACTTCTCTTCATCCACAGACAATGCAATGGAATTCCTGAAAATGTCTGATAAAGAATTTAGAACATTCATAGTGACAAAACTAACAGATATGCAAGAGAAGAGATACAATGAACTCCAGAAGAGGCAGGAGAAAAGAGCTGATGAGTACCAGGAGGTGAGGAAGTTCTTGCATAATCTGAAAGAGGAAATACACACCATAAAAAAAAGAATCAAATGAAATTCTTAGAGATGAATGCCATAATACTTTGTGCCATAATACAGGAAGTCAAAACCTCCCTTGAAAGTATTAAAAGCAGAATAGAAAATACAGAAAATTAAATCTCAGATGTAGAAGTAAGAGTAGCTGGACTAGAAAAATCCACTGTGAAGACTGAGAAAATACCCCCCTAAAATGAGAATAATATATTAGAAATATTAGATACCATTAAACATCCAAACATCCAGGTAATCGGTATCCCAGAAGGTGAAGAAACTAATAAGGGCATTGATAATCAATTTCATGAAATCCGGGAAGAACACTTTCAAAATCCAGAGAGGCATCCAAATGCCCAGACCCAAGAAATACAAAAGACTCCAAATAGAATCAAACCAAGAAGATCTTTTCCAAAGACACATTATAGCCACATTGACCAAAAACATGAACAAAGACAAGATACTAAGATTGGCAAGAGAGAAACGTCACATTACCTACAAAAGATATCCCATCAGGCTATCAGCAGACCTCTTGTCAGAAACAATGCAAGCAAGGAAAGAATGAAAAAAATATATTCAAAGTGTTAAATGAAAAACAATTTCAACCAAGAATACTGTACCCAGCAGGATTACCCTTCATATGGAGAAGGGTATGAAGAGAAGACATGAACATTCTCAGATAAACAAAACCTGAACGAATTTACTGATGTCAGACTGGCTCTCCAAGATGATCTGAAGGGAGTACTATATCAGGAAAACTAAAGTCAGACACACAGAAATAAGAATTCAAAACCAACTAAGAAAGTGGCCAGCATAATAGCTTCCATAATTTAAACAGAAAGATTAGATCACAGCGGAAGATAGATTAAGTACATGAGACTTAATTGGTGAAATAGAATTTTATGACTTTTGACTAAAACATTACTGATCTTCTATGCATCTTTTTCCAGAGTTAAGAGTTTTTTTCTTCTCTTGAGTTGTCAACAGGTCCATGTACCTACTCGTTGAACAGAATCCTAACCTGTTTCCTGGCTGTAAGTCTTAAGCAAAGTTCGGTTAACATTTCTTGATTTTGACTGATTAAAGCTAACACTGCCTTTCTTGAAGTTAAAAATATATTTGAAAAAGACCTATTTAATGACTACAGTAAGCTATATAGCCTTAGCTAAGTGTTACTTTGTAGTATATCTACTCACAGAGTTTCATGCCTAAAGTCAAACATGTGTTTACAGATATGTATATATCAGATTAACCTGCTATTGAAAGTAGTTGGATTAATTAAGATATTTTGTGAATCGATAAAATGTTTGGAAAAAATGAATGGAAAGCAACTGCAGATATGAGAGACAGTGAGGGAGGAGGGTGGAAAATGGGAGAGAGTGAGAAATGGGGGGAAATGTATACACATGTATGTATGTGTGTGTGTATACACACACACAGAGATAAAAAATAAAAAATGGAAAATTGTTGACAATAGCATGTATGATTAATCCACTATACAGTATATTCTGGATGAGAAATAGCATTTTGTATGCTGTGATGTTTAGCAAATGAATGTAAAATAAATTAATTTTTAAATAAATAAGAATTTCAATTTCTTTAAAGCAATTGTAAATGGTATACTGCTTTTAATTTAGATTTTCATATGTTAATTTTTGGTATGTAGACATATGATTGACTTTGCAGTATCAATATAGTCTATGACCTTGATAAACTTACTAATTTCTTCCAGGAAGGTTTTTCTTCTCTTTAAATATTTATTGTAATTTATGATCTACAATAATTATTGCACATCTTTGTAGGGTACAGAATGGTCTTTCAAAGCATGTATACAGTGTATAATAAACAAATTAAAGATATAAACATATTCACCACTTTCAACAAATAACTTTATATTATGCTTTGGACATTTGAAAACTGCTACAGTGGTTGTTCTGCAAGTATGTACTGAATTGTCTATGATGTTCTTTACTATGAGATATAGTCCTACAGAAAATATATTGATTAAAAATTAGGCCACTAATGATCTTATAAGTTAACAAAGAAAATCTTAACATAGCCAACAAAGGCAGAATTTATAATTTCAATGTAGAGGACTGTGGTAAATAAGAGTTTATGATACGAAAATAACTGTGGGTATCTATCATTGGCCAAGTTAGAGATAGGTAAAATTGTATATAACAATAGCTCATCAGGAAGAGAGAGAAAATTAACACTTTTTATCACACACTGTGAGTTCTTGTAAGACTGTAGTACTGTACTGTGCATAAAGCTATAAGTCCTTGAAAAAACAATAAAACAAAACTGGAAAGAAATGTTTAAATGTGAAGACATGATAAAACCAGTGATTTGGTGATTTATAGGATTTACAAAGGTCCTGATTTTAGCCCTTTTAAAAATTTGTTACAAAGAAAGATTCAACTGTAATATTTTAGATGTTTCTTGTATTATCTAGTTTAATACAATGGTTTATAATAAATGGTTATAAAAATATATAAATCAAAACCTGTAAAGTCAGCCAGCTATCAAATAATTGTGGGCTTGTATTTAAATTTGCTTGTGTATAAAATAGTTGAATCTGCATTTAGTCCACAGCAGCTTCTACCTTCTCTCTCTGGGATTGCAGGGTCTCCCTATTGCTCCTTTATTCTCTGGGATCGCAGGAACCAGGTACTGGTTTTTGAAGGCTGGAGAGCCCCCTCCTCCACCACAGCAGGCTGGGCAGGAGTCCCTGCTGATGAGCTAGATAGCTCAGTGGTTTGGCTTGGGCCTGCCCATTGGCCCACCTATCTCACAAATTCATAGAAAAGTTTTTTTTTTTAATATATTGCTTGGAAATTTTTATGTAGATAATTAAATCATCTGCAAATAGAGATACTTTTATTTCTTCCTTTGAAATCTGTATGCCTTTAGTTTCTGTTTCTTTTTCTTGCCTTGTTTGACTGTCTAGACCTTCCAGTACTATTATGAATGACAGTGAAGGTAGAAGACTTCCTTGCCTTTTCTTAATTATTGGTGGTGGTGGGGGGGGGAGGGTACATTTTCTTTCACCTTTAAGCATGGTGATAACGTTTCTTGTAAATTCTTTTTATCAAGGTCATGATGTTTCTAAGTTTGAAAATTTATGCCATGAATGAGTGTTGGAATGCTTTTTTATTTATCAATGAATATGATCATGCAATATTTCTTTTTTAGCTTGTTGATATGGTAAATTCATTGATTAGTCTTTGATAATTGAACTAGAATTGCTTAAATAAATTCCACTTCCTTGGTCACAGTGCTTAATTCAGTTTACGCATTGTGGGATTAGATTTGCTAATATTCAACTGAGGGCTTTTGCATATAATTCAGTGAGAGATAATTCATTTGTAGGGTTTTTAAAAACTGACTTTGTCTGGTTTTGGTATTAGATTAATATTGAACCCATAAATGAGTTGAAAAGCATTTCTTTCTCTTCTGTTGTCTGGAAGGAAGTGATTGTGTAGAATTTGTGTTAATTCCTCTTATCCTGTATTATAAAATTCAGCACTGGAGCCACCAGGAACTGGAAAGTCTTTTCTGAAGGGTTTAAAATTATGAATTTGATTCCTTTGGTGGTTATAGGAATAGTCATATTATTTGTTTAATTTTGGTTGAGTTTCAGCAATGTATGATTTTTTTCTTTCTTTTTTTTTCCTAAGATTTTTGCCATATGGTGCATGTGTTCACCAGAGACAAAGAGAAACACAGAGAGGGAAAGTAAAAAATCACCCCCTAGAGGGGATTGCCAGACCACAATCCTTTCTCCTCCATTCTTTTTTAGGACTTTGGGCATGCGTGCACACATGCCTGGAGTGTTTTTCAAGCCACTGTGTCCAGGATTTGAACTTTGGAGTTGACCAAGTAGGATCCAGTGCCCTAACCATCATGCCGACTGCTGGCCCTAATTTGTGATTTTTAAACTGTTGATGAGTTTCAACTAAATTGTCAAATTTATGAATGTTATTATTGCTCTTATTTTTTCCTTATTGTGCTTTTAATGGCTATGAGTTATATAGCAATATCCTCTATTCCATTTGTGATGTTGATTTGTGTCTTCTCTTTTTTAATCTTTGTCTGTCTTACAAAAAGTTTATTATATTTATTGAATTTTTTTTTTCTTTTTTGGAGAAGTTTTTGCTATAGGGCATGCGCACTCACCAGAAAGACAGAGAGACAGAAAGCGAGAAATCACCCCTGGGGGGGATGGCCACGCTGTAATCCCCTCTTCTCCATTCTCCTTTCGGGATCTTGGACACGCACGCACACGCGCCCAGCATGAGTTTAAGCCATCCAGTCCGGGACTTGAAATGCAGTCAGCTACATGGGAGTCCAGTGACATAGCCATTACACTAATTGCTGTCCCTTTATTGAATGTTTTGAAGATTGAAATTTTTTTTTCTGTGATTTTATTTATTTTTCTGTTTTTCAATTCTACAGATTTATGCTTTTAACTTCATTATTTTCTTCCCTCTCTGTTTTGGGTTTATGTTTTTTTCTGTTTCCTAGAATTTCAGGAAGGAATAAAGCATATTGATGGAGACCTTTCTGCTTTTCTAGAACATGCAGTTAGTGCTATAAATTTCCTTCTCAGCACTACATTAACTGTATGCTATAAATTTTGATATATTGTATTTTAATTTTTTGTTATTTTCTGTATGCTTTTTGAAAATTTAGTTTGAAATTTCCTGTTTACAAGGCCGTTAGGTGGTGTGGTGATTAAGGTACTGTACTCTCATATGCCCAACCACAGTTTGAGTTCTGGACCTGGTGGCTTGCTTTTTCACTTTTCCTCTCTCTCTGGTCAAATTAAAGAAGAATAATGATAATAAAAATAAATAAAATGAATAATTCTTTTAAAAATTTCCTCTTTAGCTGATAATAATTTAGAAATGTATTGTTTAATTTTCAAATATTTAGAAATTTTCCTATTATCATTGATTTGTAGCTTGAATTCATTTTATTTAGATAATGTATAGTATATCATTTCAATTCTTTCTTTTTTTTTATCATACAACATGTTTTTGCTGGAGAAAGACAGAAAGAGACAGAGGGAAAATGAGAAATCATCCCTGAAGGGGGATGGCCATGCCATGATCCCTTCTCCTTTGTTCTCCTCTCAGGATTTGAGGCATGCATGGACATGCACCTGGCGTGATTTTTTCAAGCTGCATAGTCCAGGATTCAAACTGTGGTTAGACCTATGGGAATATATCACCTTTACCCATCATGCCACCTGCTGGCCCAACAGTTCTTTTAATGTTATTAAGATTTTTTTTGTTTAAAACAGGATATGACTGGGGCCAGCAATTGACATGGTGGTTAAGTAACTGGACTCCCATATGGCTCACTATTGTCCTGGTCTTGGACGGGGCGCCTTGCTTTCTCACTTTCTCTGTCATTCTCTCTTTGTCTCTCTCTCTCTGATGAGTGCACATGCCATACAGCACATTTTAAAATAATGATAATAAATTAAATTTAAAACAGGATATGACATATCATGGTAAATATTCAATGAGTGCTTAGTAAAAATGTCTCCTACTATAGTATGGGAGCATTATATGTATATTAATTAGGTCCTGTTGTTGATAGTGCTCAGTGTTCTGTATCTGTGCTGATTTTCTTCCTAATAGTTCTACCATCTGATACAACCGGGATGCTTAAATACCTAAATATGATTGTGTATTTCTTTATTCTCCGTACATCTCTGTCAATTTTGTTTCATCTATTTTGTAGCTTTGTTGTTCAATGCATATACATTCAGGATCTCTACGAATTTTTGGTAGATTTATTCTTTTGTCTTACGTGATGTTCCACTTTATCCCTAGCAAATTTTTATTCTGATATTATCATAGCCATTATCATTTATTTTTGAATTAATGTCTAAGTAATATATATTTTCTATTTTTCATATTCAATCTACATTACTTCTTTGCTTGAAGTGAGTTTTGTGTATATAGTAATTTGGTCCCGGCTTTATCTATTCTGTCATTTTGTTTATTTTTTATACATTTTTACTGACATATAATAATGGTACATATTTTTGGAGTTTATTGTGATTTTTCAGTACAAAAATGCAATGTATATTGAAATAAGGGTAATTAATATATCCATCATCTCAGTCATTTGTCAGTACCTTGTATTGGTAATATTCAAAATCATCTTTTTTAGTTACTCCAAGATATACAGTAAATTGTATTAACTATATTTACCCAAGTGTTTCATATTCTTAAGTGTCTATTAACAAACAAATGGATTAAAAAAATGTGGTATACATACTTTTTACATTTAAATTGCTATGGATATATTAGGATATATGTCTACCATTTTATCATCCCTTTACTGTTTCTTGCTTCTATTTCTTATTTCTCTGATTCTTTTGTCTTTTATTCCTGTGGTTTATTTAAATAACTTTTAGAATTTCTTTTTGGTTTATTTATAGTTGTTTTTTTTTTTTTTTCATAGGGCATGTGCACTTGCCAGGGAGACACAGAGATTGAAAGTGACAAATCACCCATCTGGGAAGATGACCATGCCACAATCCCTTCTCCTCCATTCTCTCAGGATTTGGAGCATACATGCACATTTGCCCAGTGTGGTTTTCATGGTGCTGGGTCCAGAACTCAAACCACAGTTGGACATGTAGGAATCCAGTGTCTTAACCACCATGCCACCTGCTGGCCCCCATAGTGATCTTTTTTACTATATTGCTCTTTCTATTTTTGCTCATTGTTGCAATAGGTATTAAAATATATAAACATATCATAGTTGTATTGATGTTTTACCACTTTGAGTGAAGAGTAGAAATCTTTCATTTAAATCTACTGTCTCACTTTTAAAATGTAATTGTGTTAAATAATGCTTGTATTTACATTGAGTAGCATATCAAAAGGTGCTATAATTTTTTTCTCACTATCAAATATGATTTAAGAAACTCATGAGTGTAAAGATGGTATATTATATTGTCCCCTATTTTTAACCATTTCTCTATTCTCCATTTATTTTCTGAAGTTCCAGGCCTCTTTATGTTTCATTTGCTCTTTTTAAATAACTTCCCTCAACCATTTTTAAGAGAAGATCTGCTAGTAACAATTTATCTTTGTTGTTCTTCAGATGAGAACATCTTTATTATTTTTTTCTCCTTCATATCTGAAAGATAATTTTGCTGGATTCACAGCTGACAGTTCTTTTCTTCCAGCACTTGATAAATTATCTGCCAATTCCTGGCCTCCATGATTTCAGATAAGAAAACTACTGTAATTTGAATTGATGTTTCATTATAAATAATGTGTCATTTCTCTCTGCTTCCAAGTTTTGTTTTGTTTTGTCTTTAGGTTTCCAAAGTTAATTATGCTATATTTTCATATGCTTATCATGTTTGGAGTTTATGAAACTTCTTGAATATGTTGGTTTATATCTTTTGCCAAATTTACAGTATTCAACCATTATATCTTCAAATCCTTTCTCAGTTCCATTCTTTTTCTCTTCTTCTTTAACTCCAATGATATAAATGTTAGAGCTGTAGTTATTATCTGACAAGTCTCTAGGAACCTATTTATTTTTCATGAGCCTGTTTTCTGATTTTCAAATTGTGTAAATTCTAAAGATCTGTGCTAAAATTTGCTGGGTTTTTCCTCTGTCTTCTTCACTCTACAGTTGAACCCATCCAGGAAGTTTTTATTTCTCTTTTTGGGGGAAGAGGACAGAAGGAACTTCCTAGGACTCTTGGCACCACTAGGAAAATGAGTAACAATGGGTCCATCGGACATTTTCCCCACCTTTGGGCTCTTGGTACCAACAAACTTTTTAGGCAATTTTTCCAGTGTCACTTAAGTAGGAAATCACCTTCTTGGACCACTGTCTACCATTTACTGGAGAGGTTGATACATGTCATTTCGGAATCACCTTCTGCTATTGGATTTGAGGAAAGGAAACAACAGACCTTGTTGTTTCCTATTGCTCATTAGTAGGATGGGAGGCACTTGGCCTGAACCGTGTTCTGCCAAGTGTCTAGGTCTAGGAGTCATTAGATTTTGTTTGTCTTGCTGCTGGGTGGTTGTGTTGGGAGATGCAGAACTTGGATCTTTCTCTAATGCTGAGTGGTTGACCAGGAAATGCTGGTCTTGCTCACACCTCTCCTCACTCCCTTGTAAAGACATAGCAGATTCTTGCTGCCATATTTGGGGAAGGGGTAAGGAATGTTCTGTCCTGTCTGGTAGCACTGCCATTGTAGTCAGTGTGGTTTCATATTTTAAATAATCCCTTAACCTCTCACCTTCATTTTTCCTCTGCCTATATACTATATCTAATAAGTCTAGCTTGCAAATTGCTTTTTTCTATGTAAAGTACTATGTAATGATGTTCATACAGGGAATTTCCTTAATCTTGGAATTACATAAAATAAACCTTTTAGGTGCTGCAGAATTGTGTAAAATTCAATCCTGTATATCAAATTGACTTCTAATGATGATACATAGCTTTAGCCACAGAGTGTTTTTTCAAGGTAGCAAGAGCAGTTTTTTCTCTAATAAATGTTAGAGAAGCCAACTTAGGATAAACTATTTTATAAAAGCTAAGGAATTCTTGTGATACCAGCTTAACTAGTTTATTTGAAAAATGGACACATTACTGTTTATCACTTGCCAGATATCTGGTTGTTTTTTTAGGAAATGACCTTGGATTCAAAGCTCATACAAATGACCTCTTTTGTTATCATTTACCATTCTAATATCTTGCCTCTATTAAATGCATAATTGCACTACAGCCCATTTCCATGTTTGTGTGTGTATGCACAGATATACTTGCACCTATATGTATGAAAGAACAATATTGAACTGCAAGAAAAAGAGTACTTATGTTATTCTTATGATGTTTTATGTTACCAGACACCTTGAACATGCACTATTGTTTTATCTCATTCATATCAGAATCCTACAAAATCAGTTGACCTACATGACACATTTTAAAAGATCTTTTATACCTGCTTACTAAATATTTGTAAAGTGTAATTAAGTAATAAATCACTGAAAACTTCTGAGTCAGCAGCATAATGTTATAAAAATCACTAAATATCGTGTTTACAATAATAGACCATATAATCATACTGGAATCTCAGATAATGTTCTCTTTATTTGCTATTATACAAATTTTATAACAGAAAAGTTTATATTTATAATAGATATAATTAATAATTGTCTACTTTATTCATTCTACAAACCTTTTTGAGAACCTAGTTTGTTAGACCTAAGCTAATACAAAGATTAGTAAGACACTGAAGATGATGCTTAAGGTACCAATTGTAATGTTTTAAGTTAAATCCTTTCTATAATTGAAATCCTGGTAATGGACAATGCTATTGGTTCTACCTTTTCTTAAGTATTCTGAGGAAACTCTTGGATTGGAGAGGCAAAGATCCAACCATAATATGATTGAATTTGACCTTTGAATTCTGTAGCATATATTTTTTTGATATTGAAAATAATGTTGCAAATAAAAATTTTGTTCAGCAACTAACTAGAATTTTTCTTTGGTTGATAATATTTTTTGTTTGGATTTCCTTTTATTTGATTTTGGTGAAGAAGTTGATAAATAAGCTACATCAAAGCCATATTCAAAGGAAGAAAATTCTTTAATTCCTTAATCCTAACAGAGCAACTATTTTCATCCTTGTACATTTTTTTCTTGTCCTTATCCACTTTCACACACATTTTCATATAATTGGAATTTGTTGTACATATTTTTCTATGTTTGCTTTGCTTTACATTTAAAATGTATAAACTCTTAACCATTTTTTTATAAACTAAACACTTTTAATAGCTCAATAACAATATAACATTCATTGAGGCATATTGTCTATAAAACTTCAAACAATAAATTTCACTTTTTCCTTCTAGTGAACTGATTTTCTTTCAGCTTTCTGAGGTGTTGCTTCAGTCTTGGGTGTGTATTAGTTGGGTTGGTATACTAAAACTTTATGAGTATAGAATTTTCACAGAATTCAAATGAACTTAAGGCTGAGAGGTTTTTGTGGTGAAGAATGATTTTAGTTCATTTTATTCATCATTGTTTTACTTATTTATTTATTTTAATTTGAGCAGAGAATAACACAGAAAGAAAGAGAAAGGGGAAAAGTGAGAAAGCAAGCCGCCAGGCCCAGGACTCAAACCACAGTAAGAGATGTGGGAGTCCAGCATCCCAACCACTACTCCCCAAGGCTGAGTTTACATAGATGAATGCTTTCACTACCTGACATAATCTCGAAGGATTACTATTGAAGAAATTTGGGGATGGATTTGGGAGTAATTGACATAGAGACAGTCTTGCTTGGTTCTATTACATGAGGATTTTTACAGCTTAATATACTTTCCACTGTTTCTTTTCTTAGTTTATCAGATAACACTTCTTATAACCATGTCATGTAAATTAGATGCTTATCATTTTCACTGAATTGTGTTGAAAAAAAGTATTTAACTTAAGATCAAGAAATCACATATATCCTGAATATTATAAGCATGGGATACAGATAAAATGGTAGTTAAAAGTGGTTTCTACACATTTTTTGTTGATTTTCAATATAAGAAATAATATCATTGTTTTATTAACTCAGTGATTTGTCTCATTTCAATTAAATAAGATTATTTGAGGGAAAATAATTAAGAAGTAACTAAGTCTCCTGTACCTGTGAATTCTGAGCTTTCCAACATTTCAATCAAGTTTGTAACAAGTTATTTTTGAGGGTTTTTGTTGTTGTTGTTGTTGTTGTTGAAGACCACACTAGGAGATAAATTTTGAACTCTCCCCTTCTGTTCTGAAAATGAAAATCAGAATTACTGGGATTTTGTGGAAGGGACTTGTATTTTAATGAAAGAATGCATTGCTTCTTTCAGAAATACCATTCCAAGGGGATTAATTAGTAGAACTCTGGTTTAAAATGTGTCATAATACCTGCTCCCTAACGAGAGAGATTTGCAGTAAGTAGAAATTAGTATAAACCTGCACTTGGAGCTTCTTATTTATTTCACCAGGGAGGTAGCATAATACATTTTCAAGAGGATCTAAACAAAAGTAAACAGGGAGCCATTTGGTGCAATTTACTCAACCTAAATTTATTATGTATATATGTGTATTATTGCCATGTGGGCTCTCACACCAAGACAGCCAATGTTAACCCTATGTTCACATTCCATGAGGAGAATTCTTTTTATTTCTTAGCTCTAATCCTGATTTTGTATGTTTGACTAGGAGACTTATCAGTATTAAATTTTTAACCAGGTGAGACACAATCTCAAATTAATTGAAATTTTTTTATTTGCAAAAACATTGTGAGATTCATTAATGGTTATACCTTAATCTCTTTGCATCATCAGTTCAAAAAGCTTCCTTTCTCAACTATCTGCATTTAAAGTGAAAATGAGAGGAAATAAATAAGAACAAAGAAATTATGAAAAAGATAACTGGGTGTACTAAAGACAAAAACAAATGTGGAACAGTGGCCAGGATTGATATGTGTTTAATTATTATGACATCTATGATTTTTTCTACCAAATGAAATATTAAGGACCTCTTTGCACACAAATCATATGTGGCATGGTAAAATATTAAATTAAAGCATATTACTTGCCATTAGGGATAGCCTAATCTAATTATCCCTCTGCTTCTTCTAAATTGTGTCTATTAGGTGCAAAAGCATTGAAATGTGTTCATACTCTGGGACCAGCAGTTAGCGTAATGGCTTTGTCACTGGGCTCCCATGTAGTAGACTCGGGTTCGAGTCCCGGACCCAATGGCTTAAACTCATGCTGGGTGCATGTGCATGCGTGCCCAAGATCCTGAGAGGAGAATGGAGGAAAAGGGATTGTGGTGTGGCCATCCTCCTTGGGGAGTGATTTCTTGCTTTCTGTCTCTCTGTCTCTTTCTGTCCTTCTGGCGGGCACACGCGCCCTATAGCAAAAACCTCTCCAAAACAAAACAAAACAAAAAAAA
>NW_006159604.1:1206236-1213237 GCF_000334495.1 Tupaia belangeri chinensis | reverse complement strand
TATATATATAGTGTAAATGTAGAACTTTGGTGGTTAATTTTATGTGTCACTTTAACTGGGCTCAGTAATGCTGAGAAAGCTGGTAAAACATTTCTGAGTGTGTCTGTAAGGGTGTTTCTGGAAGAGATTAACATTTGAATCAGTTGACTGAGTAAATAAGATTTCCCTCACCAATTCAGGAAGGCATATCCAATCTTTTTAGGACCATAATAGAACAAAAATGTAGCAGAAGGATTCATTTGTTTTCTTCTTAAACTGGGACATCCAATTTCTTCTGCCATTAGATATCAACACTTCTGATTCTGAGGCCATTGGATTCACACCATTGCTCCCCCTCCCCCCCAAGTTCTCTTCCCTTTAGACTTGGACTGGGACTTACATTATTGGCTCCTCTGGTTCTCAGGTCTTCAGATTTGGACTAGAATTACACCACCAGGTTTCCTGGGCTGCCAACACACAAGGTTACTTTTTACCTTCAAAGGTATAAATTAC
Source organism: Tupaia belangeri chinensis (assembly GCF_000334495.1). Classification (NCBI taxonomy): domain Eukaryota; kingdom Metazoa; phylum Chordata; class Mammalia; order Scandentia; family Tupaiidae; genus Tupaia; species Tupaia belangeri. Next base: position 1,212,745 of record NW_006159604.1, on the reverse strand, counting down.
AAATACACATTGTGTATATTGTTAATTTTTATACTTACTATGTTTTTCTGTTAACTATCATCATATAGACTACAGAAAACAAAACTCTTATACTTTCTTTTTCAGTTATATAGGTTTACAATAATTGCATATAAACAAGAAGTGTCAGGAACAAAAATAGTCCAGGAGTAGAAGTCTGTTCTAATGAAACAGAATTGCTGTACTCAGAGGATTGATAGTATCTTGGCTGTTGAGGGATATTTGGTATCTCAGTTTCTGATGTTTTCTCAGCAGCTGATTCAAGGAATGTGGTTTACTCTAAGCCATGTTGCATTTCAAGTGCTCTAGATTCAGAAATGGACTTAGTGGTTCCTTAAGTTTTTTCAAGTTCCTTTAATAATGAGAAAATGCAACACTTACTGAATCATAGTGATACTTAACATGGAGCATAATATAAAGATTCTTTAAAAAGCATGACTTGACTAATATACACTGTATTCATGCTGGGAAAGACCATATTGTACACTGTAAATATGTACAGTGATTAAATGAAAATGTAAAAGATAAAAAACATTAAAAAAAATTTTAAAAGCTCATGGAAAATGAGTTTAAGTATGAATTTACTTCAGTGCAAAACATTCTGAAATCCATGCATAGTTTTTCATCAATTCTTTGAAGACCCCCTTCATGCTGACTCCAGCTTGTCTTCAAGTTCCAAAGTCTGAAAGAAGTCCCAAGATAATTCCGAGTTGGCTATGTCTTTTCATTTGAAAACACTCAGGAAAAAGAAAAGGAAGAAGAAAACAGTCTCAAAACTGTTAAACAAAAAAGCTCTAGCTGTGCTACAAGTACAACATGCTTCCTCAGCTTCCTCAACTATAGAGTTGGAAATAATAATATCTTCATTCATGGGACATTTTTGAGGAAATAGATCCTAGAAGCTCTTTAAAAGGTAACCTTATTATATAAATAATAATACTGATAATACTGGAATTATTATCATTTAAGAATATGCTTTGCAATTCTATCTCAATAGGTTGAGAAAAAGAATTTACTTTGAAATAGAAAATTATGAGAGTAATTATTAAATAAATTCCATCAATTTACAATGTACTACAGATTGTGCTAGACTTGGAAAACTGGAAATTTTACAAAAATGTGAAAATTAGACAAGTCATTCTTGAATCATCATAGGTTCAGACAAGAAACCAAAAAAGAAATTATAAAATACCTCAACCTGTAAAATCAAAACCACAACATATCAGAATTTATGGGAGACAGCAGAAGGAGTACTAAGATGGAAATCTATAGCAATAAATATTACATTAGGGTAGGCAATGAGGGAATCTCAACAACCCAACTTTACACCTCAGAGAACTTGCAAAGAAGCAGAAGTGAATCCCAAATACATCTGAAGGAAGGAGAGCACAAAAACTAGAAGAGAAATAAAAGAAATTTAGAAGTATGTTAAATCAACAAAACTAAGAGTAGTTTTGAAAATAATGTAATATCAAATTCTCAGCTAGATTAAGTAAACAGAAGCCTCAAATAAATAAAATCAGAAATGAAACAAGAGACGTTATGAACACTGAAAAGAAAACCTGCTGAATGGGGGAAAATATTTTCAAATCAAGTATCTGACAAGAGTTAATATACAAAATATAAAAGGCATACCTACATCTCAGTAATAAAAATAAAATAACTGAATTAATAAATGGGTAAAGGATCTGAATAGACATTTCTCTCAAAGAAAGTATACAGGGACCAGCAGTTAGCGTAATGGCTATGTCGCTAGACTCTTACGTAGTGGACCGTGGGTCACGTCCCAGACCCGGTGGCTTAAAACTCACACCGGGCACGTGTGCGTGGGTGCCCAAGATCCCAAGAGGAGAATGGAGGAGAAGGGATTGTGGTGCATCCATCCCCCCTGGGGGGTGATTTCTTGCTTTCTGTCTCTATGTCTCTGTCTGTCTGGTGAGTGCACGTGCCCTATGGTAAAAACGTCTCCAAAAAAAATGTATACAAATGGCTAATAGATATATGAAAAGATACTCAATATCACTAATCATCAAGGATATACCAACCCAAACCACATTATGACATCACCTGTTATTCTATCATTTATTAAAAACAAATAAAATACAACAAGAATTCTGAGGCTATGGAGAAATTTTAATACTTATACATTGTTGGGGGAAATGTAAAATGCAGCCTCTATGGCAAACAGTCTAGAAGTTTTTTTGTTTTGTTTTGTTTTTAATTAAAACCAAAAATGGAACTGCCGCATAATCCAGCTATCTCACCTCTAGATATATGTCCAAAAGATTTGAAATCAGGTGCTCTTCAAGATATTTGGATTCCCACATCCATTACAGTTTTATTCACATTAGCCAAGATATAGACGAAACCTAAATGCCCATAGTCATTTGAATACATAGAGAAAAAGTGGTATAGTCATACAACAGAGAGTATTATTCAGGCTTAAAAAGAAGGAAATCTATTCCATATGTGATAACATTGAAGAACCTTGAGGATATTATGTTAGGTGAAATTAGTCAGAAGGACAAATACTATCATTTCACATATATCAGGTGTCTAAAATGGTCAGAATTTGAGCCAGCAGGTGGTGTGGTGGTTAAGGTGTTGGATCCCACATAGACAACCGTGCAGTTGAGTCCCAGCCCTGGAGGCTTAAAAACCATGCCTGGCTCATGTACATGCATGCCCAATATCCCAAGAGGAGAATGGAGGATAAAGGATTGCAATGGGCCCATGCCTGGGAGATTTCTTTCTTTCCCTCTCTGTGTCTCTCTGGTGAGCACCGGTGCCACATGACAAAAATTGAAAAAAAATAAAAATAAAAACGAAGGAAAACATGTTAGATTCATAGATACTGAGACTAGCATTATGGTTTCAAGGGAGCTTGAGGGTAGGGAGAAATGGAGAGTTGTTCATTGCATTTTAAAGTTTCACTTTTGCAAGATGAATACATTCTAGAGATATATGCTTGCAACATTGTGTCTGTAACAATGTTTAACAATAATGTATTGTGTGTCTAAATTTTTTGTGCTAGGGGCCCAGCTCAGTGGCCTGGTGGTTAAGGCAGCTGGATCTCACATGCTGACCCCACAGCTGAATTTCCTGATCCAGCGACTTGCGAAACATGTTAGGTGCATATGTGTGCATGCCCAAAATCTTGACAGGATGGGGAATACTTCTTTCCACTCCCATTCTCTATTTGTCTCTCTCTGCCAAGTACAGATGCCCTCTAGTCAAAAAAGAAAAACAAACAAACAAAAAGGCAAGCAGGTAGATCTCAAAAGGAAGGGGGAGATTGAAGGAGGAGACTGGTGATTCCAGGATTTGAGAGTAGGGGAATGGAGAGTTATTGTTTAATGGGTGTGTAATTTCAGTTTTTCAAGACAAAAGCAGTCTGAAAATGGATGAGAGTGATAGTTTCACTACAATATTAAAGTGACTAATATCACTGACTGGGCACTTAAAAATGGTTAAGAGGGGTCAACAGAGAGCATGGTAACTAAGGTAGCTCGATCCCACATAACTGACTACAGAGTTTGAGTTCTGGGCCCAGTAGTTTGAAAAACACACTAGGTGAATGTGTATGCATGCTCCAATTCCTGAAAGAACAGAGAAGGGACTATGGTATAGCCATCCCCCTGGGGAGGAGGGTGATTTCTAACCGCCCACCCCATCTCTCTCCAGTGATTGGATGTACCCTAAAACAAAGTTTTAAAAAATTGTTAAGATGGTAAACCTTGTGTTATGTGTATTTTACTACAAGGCAAAAATAAAAAGTTACCAAAATATGTTAATTCTTATTCCACCAATCTTTGTTAGAATTAAATGAGGTAATTCATGTGAAAGTGTCTAATAAATGATAAGTGCTTGTAAATTTTTTATTTATTTTGCCTATTTGTGTTTATGTCTTCATTAGGTATAAAACTAGTTATGTATTTCCACTCTCTCAAAAACCTTAAGTGATTTATATTTACAATACTAAGTCTAAACACTTTATTGAACATTTGATATTCTCTCCTATCTGAAACAACCCAACTTTCTAGTCTTACATTCTAGCAAAAATACTTGGCTTAAGTCCTATTTTCTCTGTAAAACTTTACCTGAGCTCCTTGATCTTTCTTTTCCCAAATTCTTTTAGATTAACTGTCTTCTTAACTTATTTCACAATTATTCATGTACTGTGTATTGGCATAACTACCATGCTATGGATTAAAGTTATCATTTACTCTGTGGAATACTATTCAGCCACAAACAAACAACAAAAGCCTGGCTTTTGACAGAAAATGGAAGAATATGGAAGATTTACTGCTGAGTGAAGCAAGCCAGGCTATGAAGGAGAGATATTGTATGTCCTCACTTAACATATACCAAATGTCTGCACTCTGTGACTGAAACTGATCCACTAAAGGTTGTACAAACACAAGATATGGGTGTGAATGTCAGATGAGGTGTGTGTGGAGGAGAGGGGCCTGGGGAAGGACATTTGGAGGAGGGGTACAGAGGCAGAGCATTGATGGGATGGGGAGGTGTGGCGTTACCTGTTGAAGATATTTTGATCAACGGGACTGGAGAGAAATATTCACATATTGAAATGCTCACATTGTAAGCTAAACAATGTGATTGAATGTATATAAAAAATAAATAAATTTGAAAAAGTTATCATTAGTTTGATTACTTTCTTTACACATTTATTTGGTAAATATTTTTGAATTCCTTTTAGGCAAAAGATGTTGTGCTAGGTGCTATGATAGAAACAGAAATAAACTGTATGTGTTGAAGGATTTGCAGGTATACAACTGTACTGCAAGAGTATCGACTGTTAATTGAGCATAGACTGTCATAGGGTTGGGTCTTTATTTCTGTCCAATTAAGAATTTTAAACAACTTGAATAATGCAAAAGGTAAACTCATTGAACTGTTGTTGGAAATATTAGTACATTGACTTTAAAGATAAAGGTATAAACAAAAATTCGAAATTATGTGGTGAAAGTACTAAGATGAAAGTCAGCAAAAATTATGGAAAATTCTGTCATTCATTTAAAATATTCAATTGTAAAAGATGGAGTATACATAGCCTAATAGCAAATCATGTTTAAAAGGACCTGGTAAGTGTATTGGCATAAACAAATCTGCTCCACCATGCTTACCCTCAAATGGTGGAAGTCTCAGCAGAGGCCTGATTTCAAGGTCTATATGACACAAGGATCAGTTGAGCTTCTGAAAGGCAGAGAATATCTGATTTGTATTTGTATGCTTAACACTTACCACAGGACTAGGTTACAGTAAGTGCTCAGTGGAATTAGTTGAATAGATAATGATGGCTTCCAGTTATTGAGTACTAAACCACTGCTTATTTACTGCAGGCAATTATGAAAGACATCGTACATATGTTATCTCAATTAATCGTCACAATAATCCAGTAAATAGGTGCTACCATAATCTCTATTTTACATAAGATAAACTCAGGCACAGAAAAGTTAAATAACTTGAATAACTTGCTCAAGAATTTTGGATACTCTAGGGAAGTAAAAATATTAGGTCTAGCTTGTAAGAATTTGTCTCTAATGGTCTCTGATCTTTGAAGATGGAATCTGGAATCAGAATAATAGAAACTTTAGCCATTACTCTGTGTTTCAATGATCTTTGAGTGAAGAATTTCTTTATCTACTTATTTTTTTTCTTATTTTTTTACATTTAATCAAAGTACATCTTTTTGTTTTTTGGAGAGGTTTTCGCCAGAAAGACAGAGAGAGACAGAGAGACAGAAAGCGAGAAATCTCCTCCCCCCTCCCCCAGGGGGAACGGCCATGCCACTATCCCTTTTCCACCATTCTCCGCTTGGGATCTTACGCAGGCACGCACACGTGCCTGGCGTGAGTTTAAGCCACTGGGTCCAGGACTTTAACCACAGTCGACTACATGGGAGTTCAGCAACATAGCCTTTACGCTCACTGCTGGTCGCCAATGTACATCTTTACAGCATACAAAATGAATTTTCCTTGGATAAATACACTGAATAATATGTAATGAACTTTTGAAAGTGTTAGTTTATCAGAAGCCACCAGGTTTCCTGTTAACAAGGGGGCTCCCTTGGAGAAATACTGTAATAAACCTGAAGGCAACAGGACCCCATAAGAGAATAGATTTTTTATTGTATGTGTGCAATGTACATCTTTCCAGCATACAAAATGAATTTTCCTTGGATAAATACACTGAATAATATGTAATGAACTTTTGAAAGTGTTAGTTTATCAGAAGCCACCAGGTTTCCTGTTAACAAGGGGGCTCCCTTGGAGAAATACTGTAATAAACCTGAAGGCAACAGGACCCCATAAGAGAATAGATTTTTTATTGTATGTGTGCACGTACTTGTGCATTTATGCACAAGCATGTGTGTTTTATGGGAAAGGAGCCTACAAATGCGCTATTTTTTTTTTTGGGGGAGAGGTTTTCGCTATAGGGTGCGTGCGCTCGCCATACAGAGACATAGA
>NW_006159604.1:1203925-1206218 GCF_000334495.1 Tupaia belangeri chinensis | reverse complement strand
AAAGCGAGAACTCACCCCCCCCCCCAGGGGCGATGGTCACGCCACAATCCCTTCTCCTCCATTCTCCTCTTGGGATCTTGGGCATGTACCCATGTGTGAGTTTTAAGCCACCGGTCTGAGACACGAACCGCAGTCGACTACGTGGGAGTCCAGCAACATAGCCATTATGCTAACTGCTGGTTCCTCCAAATGTGCTATTTTTTTACTCCCATTAAAGAGAAGGAAATATGAGTAAAAAGGAAGAGGAAAACAGGGAGAGCATAAAGTCAGAGAAGTTTGAACTGAATGAGTTGAAAAGCCAGTGAAATTCCAGTAGTGGTAGAGTGCAGGTGTTGATATTAAGAATAAAAAGAAAAAAAAAAGCAGAATCCTAGGCATCCATGAACACCAAGATATTACAAGAAACATCAGAATTATAGGAATATAGTGAATAGCCATGGAATGGAGAGGCTCATTTCAATTTCACATAAATCTCAAGAATCAGCAAGATCTCACCCAAAATTATCTGAACTGTTTCTGTCATTTGAGATTGAGAAGTCCAGTCTAAAAATTTATACTTAACCCTTTTGGCTAAATATGTAGGCATGTGAAAATGGTTGTTTATTTTATCTTTTTTTTTTTTTTAAGTTGTTGCAATAGGATGTATGTACTAGCCGGAAAGACTCGGACAGACACAGAGATGGAAAGTAGGAAATCACCCCCCTGGGGGATGTCCACACTGAGATCCTTTTCCCTCCACTCTTCCTTCAGGATTTTGGGCATACATGCACTGGGCATGATTTTCAAGTGAGTAACTGAGTCCCCATGTGGGAGTCCAGCACTTTAACACCATGCCATCTGCTGACCCCAAAATAGTTAAAACTAGCCTTTTAAGGATTCATTCACTAATTCACTATTTAGCTTCCCAGATAACACATTTTGTGATGTCTATTTTGTCATAAAAATGATTCAATAGTAAGAGTTTGTCTTTCAGTGGACCGTGAATTATTAATGTATTTCTCAATAGTTCAGTATGTAAATAGGCAGACTGTAATTTATTGAATTATTTTATATTTTTTCCCTTGGTTATAAACTGTTATTATTACAGAAATCACTTTCTTTTGAGATAAAGATAACAATTTTCTTCAAACCAATAGTAAAAAATGTTTATCACTTTTTAAATATGTTTAAGGAATATTATATATTATAACTTATCTTGAAATAGGTATTGGCATTAAATAGGCATCGCAAATATGTGTAAGTAATGCTATGGTCATCTTCAGAGTAGTTGAGTTAAAAAGGTACAAAATAATGAATATTTTCAACTATATTACTAATGGATTTGCTGTCAGTCTTTTCTCATTGGTTAGATGTAGTTTTCTCTTTGCCCCTGGGCAATTACTAGATATTACATGAAAGTACAATAGTATAGACTAAACTATGTGAGGTATAGCTATTGCAATGTTAGTGTTAAGATAAAGTTTGGGGAACCAGCAGTTAGCGTAATGGCTATGTCACTGGACTCCCACGTAGTCAACCGCTGTTCGCGTCCCGGACCCGGTGGCGTAACACTCATACCGGGCGCATGTGCGTGCGTGCCCAAGATCCCGAGAGGACAAGGGAGGAGAAGAAGGGATTGTGGCGTGGCCATCCCCCCTAAGGGGTGATTTCTCACTTTCTGTCTCTCTGTCTCTCTCTGTCTGTCTGGCAAGCGCACGCGCCCTATAGCGAAAACTTCTCAAAAAAAAAAAAGATAAAGTTTAAAGGTGGAATTAATCATTTCAATTGAGATTGGGGGCTTTCCACATTCCTCCTATTTTTTCTTTGTATCCACATTTTGCACACTATTGATAATATCTTTTTCTGGGACCTGGAGATGGCATAGTGATTAAATTACTGGACTCCCACATAGTCAACTGTGGTTCAAGTCTTAGATGCAGCAGCTTTAAATTCACACTGATTCCTGTGCATGTGTGTGCCCAAAATCCCAAGAGGAGGATGGAAGAGAACGGATTGTGGTGAGGTCACCCACCTAGGGTGTGACTTCTCACTTTTGTCTTTCTGTCTCTCTGTGTTTCTCTGGTGAGTGGATGTGCCTTATAGCAAAAATCTTTCTCTCTCTCTCTTTTTTAAAATATTTTTCTCATGTCTTTTTGGAAATGCAGTATGATCCCATAGATATTCTTGCTCAGAAGTTTCAGAACGGAATGACAAACTTGAAAAAGAGAAGGATTCAGAATTAACAGATGATATAGAAAAAAGATATGTTTTTATTTTTCGAGTTTATTTCTTGAATGAGAGAAATGAGAGAGGG
>NW_006159604.1:1193475-1203894 GCF_000334495.1 Tupaia belangeri chinensis | reverse complement strand
GGAAAGAGAAATGAGGACTGCTGACATTGTCTTGCCACAACATGATCCTCCCTCCAGCCTTCTAATTGGCCAGAATCACAATTGCTCCCATGGGAGTGCCCAGTATATTCAGGTCAACCCAGGGTCCAAACCTAAGGCCTTCCCCTATGACTCCAATATTGTACAACAGCACCCTACCATCTGACATTGAGGCTGAATCACATGTGTTTTATTTTATAACTTAAAATATGCTATCACTGAGGTGATTCCAATTGGTAGTTATGTAGAGCACTGCTTTTCCACTTTAATGTGCAAATGAATCACTTGAGAATCTTGTCAGGCCCATTTGGTTTATGATGTCATTTAACTCTACTGTCTCTGTTTGTATGATCTACCCAGTGATGAGAGTTTGGTCTTGAAATCCCCAACAATTAATGTTTCGGAGTCTATGTCTTCCTTAAGGTCTCACAGTTTTTGTTTTCTGTATTTGGGTGACCCAAATGTTGGGTGCATAAATGTTTACAGATGTTATATCTTCTTGTTGAGTTGATTTGACCCTTTTTACGAGTATAATGACCTTATTTCTCTTTTAATAGATTTTTATCTTAAAGTCTGTTTTGTCTGACGTAATGGTAACTACATGTCATTTTTGTTTGTTTTCCACTTCCATGAGATGTTTCTGAACCTTTCACTCTCAGTCTGTGTGTGCTGAATGTTTACCAGTGAGTTATTTTTCTCACAAGCAGCATGGAGTGTGTTCCTGGCTTGTTAAAATCCATTCAGCTAGTTTTTGTGTATTGATTGAAGACTTTAATTCTTTTATATTCAATGACATAATTGATACGCACAAATTTACAACTGTCATTTTGATGGTTAGTTCTTGATTTTTACACATTTTCTTATTTCCTTTGTTTCTTCTGTTATTGTTTTTACTGTTTGATGGATTTCTACATAGTTGGCCTGTGGAATCCACCTGCCTTAACTACTACTGACTAGCCTATTATTGTCAATATTCTAACTTCCATTTTTGACTTTGTTGTGGATTTCCTGAGTTTTGTCCATTAGTGTGTGGTTAGTGAGTTAGTGTTATATTTCCTTTTTTTTCCCCATGTCTTTTGTGTCCCTGTGTTGATTTTTAAGAACTAATAAAGTACTTCTTCCTAATTTCTGGATAGTCTCATAATAGCAATGATTTATTTATTTGTTTATTTACTTATTATTTTACTTGGTCCTTTATTTATTGAACACTTTGTGTATTTTCAGAGATACCATTAAGGGCACTGGAGGCCTCGGGGCCAGCATTTTGTGGTTCTAAGTGAGGTTAGTGTCGTGCACTGTTATTCTGCCTGTAGAGTACGGTTTTCTACATGACTGATGTCCTGTAGGGTAGATGCCTGTGTTTTCATAACCTGTGTAGAAAGCAAGATCCTCCTCTAAGGATGGAAGCTGAGTGAATATAGATGCCGAACTAGTGGCCTCTGTCTTGGATTGATTGCACTCAGGAAGAATGTAGGTGTTGGTTGAGAAGTCATGACTCAGGAGGTTAGGTAGTTGTTTTGTTAGCCATTTGTGTGCAATCCCTAGAGATAGGGAAAACTGCTGTGGCACACCCCACGTGAATGTGGTTCACTGCAGGTGGGCACAGTGGGAGTTGTTTTCAGTAAAAGGGAGGATGGGCCTACCTTCTTGCAAGGCTGTGAGGTTGGGTGGGAACTATGCAGTACCTCTATATAGCTCAAGGGAAGGAGACTGGAGTTGTCACAAGACTGTGAAGGCAAGGATCAAGGTAGGTGTGCACAGATCTTTCCTCTGAGCCCTAGGGTCAGGCTGTAGGACTGTGTGGGAACTGTACAGTTCAGATTGTTGAGATACTAGTTATGTGGGACTGGCAGTGCAAGCAGCACAGGTCCAGTGGTATAGCTGTGTAGGTCTGGTACCCTGTGTGTATCTTTGCAGCTGGAGGCAGGACTGGAGCTACTGTATATCTGCAGGATCAGGAGGCATATCTAAACTGCACAAATATGTCCATGTCTCTGCCTATGAGTCTGCTGAGACAAGCTGGGGAAGGATCCATAGTTCTATGAACATTTGTGCAGCTGGAGGGAGGGTCTGGAACTGTGCCTGGCTGCAGCCTAGTGAGAATTGCATGTATCAGCCTGTAGGACTGGCTCCTGGGACTGGAAAGTGGGTCAGTTGCCTTGTCTGTTTGTCTATGTTCTCTTTCTGTTTATCTGTCCAGAACGATGAGATACCTGTTACCCTGCTCTTAGTTAGTTAGTGAGGGCCCTCCCCACTCCTCCTCACTTCTCTACTCATATATATTATTACAAGAAGTCAAGAAACTGCACTATGGAAGGCAACAGAGGAGACAGGGAAGTACATCCGGTGTCCTATGGAAGAGAAGTGGAAGAGTACACATACAGGTCTTCTCGTCAGTCAAAGGCAATGTCCTCATCCAACTCCCAAGGCAATGCTGTGTGTCTGGAGTTTGGGGAAGGTCAGTGTTCTCTCTGGCATGGCAGATCCTTGGCACTCACACGATGAGCTCATGATCTGTGTCCATCTCAGTGCTAACTTGCAGTTAGGAGGCACTAGGTTTTGAGATAAAATCAGGGAACTGGAAGCTTGAAGCTTCAGAGGGAAGTCTTCTCACCTCTTCCCATTGCAGGAGGGTTCAGTTGTCTCTACTTCCCTTGAATTTGGCCAAGTACCTCTTTTTCTGTCTTCCATTGAGACACCACACTCCAAGAACTCTCCATAATCCTGCTCGTATATTCTATTGATTTCACCTCCTTCCTCTGCTCCAGATACAGCTGCATATCTAATGATTTTGCACTTTCTTTTCTTTTTTTATCAGAGAGATACCATGATGGATGTCCCTAATTGGCTATCTTGCCCTTCCTACTAAAGATTTTTTTCATTCATTTATTTGATATAAGAGATGGAGTGGGAGTACCTTTAACAGTGTCTTGCCATACTGCAATCTGCCTCACAGACTCTCAACCAGCCAGGATCACAGGCTGTCCTGGGTGCATCTTGCTTGTTCAAGTAGACCTGGGACCTGAACACAAGCCTCCTACATGGCTCCAGCATCATGCCACTGCAGCTGGGTTGGTTTCATCTCTTTATCCATTTACTGGTGGACATGTAACCATTCCACATCTTGGCTAACGGACAATAATGCTGAACTTTCATTTTTGCTCTGTTCAGTGTAGTTTTATTCTTTTAAAGATATATTATTTAACCCATGAATTATTTAGAAGTTTGTTTCATTTCAAAAATCTTTTTCTGTTATCATTCTCATTTTGATTTTGAGTTTAAAACCCATTGTGTTCAGAGAATATACTTTCTATTATATAAGTACTTTTACATTTGTTGACATTTATTTTATGACCCAGATATAATCTATATTTGTGTATGTTCTGCAAGCATTTAAAAATAATGTATTTACTGTTGTTTTGTGGGATGTTCTATATTTGTCACTCAGATTCGATGACGGTGTTTAATTTTCTGTATTGTTCTTTTTTTTCCCCCCAAAGTTTAGCTATAGGACATGTGCACTCATCAGAGAGAGCTAGAGATAGACAAGGAAGTGAGAAATCACTCCCTAGGGGAATGGCCACACTGCGATCCCTTCTCCTTTCTCCTCTTGGGATTTCGGGCATGCACACACATGAGAACAGCCTCTTTTGCATGTCTCTGAGTCTGAGACTCAAATTGCACAGTCAACCCTTTGGGATCTAGTTGCCTTAACCTCCCTGCCACCTGCTAGCCTTCATCACTGTCTCTTATGTCTTAGCTGTTGTGTTGGTTATTGAGAGTTTTGTATTATCAATTATAACCACAGGTTTTTCCCCTTCTGTTTATGTGATGTTTTGCTTCATATATGTTGCAACTCTATTATTTGTTATGTTCAAAGTGCTACATCTTCTTGTTGGATTGATCCTTTTCTCCTTGTATAATGCTACCTTTTGTCTCTGGTCATTTTTGCTCTTAAATTTACTTATAGGATGTTAATCAAGTCACATCTTACTTCTTTTAATTAGTGTTTGCATAGTACAAAATTTTCCATTCTTTCACATTAAACCTGACAATCTAACTGTATTTGAAGTCAATCTCTGGCACATAGTTGGGTCATGTGTTTTAATCCATTATAGTAATCTGTGTTTTATTGGTCTATTCAGAGCGTTATTTAATGTGATTAATTGACCCATTTTTGTTTTCATTTCCTTCTCTCTTTTCATTCCACCAGTTTATTTTTCGTACTTTCATATAGATTTCTTTAATATGCTTGATATACTACATTTTACAAGGGGACTTCAAAAAGTTTGTGGAAAAGCAGAATTATATCATGAGTATATTTTGATGCAAAACGTTTGAAATCCATGCATACTTTTTCCATAATGCTAGTTGTTCATGAACTATTCGAAGACCTATCATATATGGATAGCTTATCACGGTCTATTGTTATCATTATTTTACCAGTTTTAGTGAAATATAGAAACCTTATTTCCCTTTACCTTCTGTCATTTATAGTTCAGTTGCCTTGAATATTTCCTGTATGTGTATTTAGAATCACACAATATATTATAATTAATTGTTTTGTTTCAATTATTCAAAGTAACTTACAAATCTCAAGAGAAATCTGTGTTTAGTAATATTTTTGCTTACTGTGTTAATTTTTCTTTTCTAATGTTTCACAGTCTCTACTTTTATCATTTTCCCTCTGTTTAGAAAACTTCTTTAGCCATTCTTTTCAGATAGGTCTGCTAGTGATGCAATCTCTTCATTTTTCTACTCTTCATTTTCTGAGAATGTCTTGAATTCTTCCTCATTTCTTAAAGATATTTATACTAGATATTGTATTTGGGGATGACAGTTCTTTTATTTTTACACTTACCTTTTTATTGGACTCCATATTTTCTGTTGAGATGTCCACTGTTACTTTGGTGTTTTACAGTTAATATGATTTTTATCTCTGGCTGCTTTCAAGGTTTTATCTTTGTTGTTAATTTTCAGAAGCTTGATGATATGTTTTAGTGTGTATTGGGGGGTGTTATGTTTAGGAATCTTGCAATTTCTTGAATCTGTAGGTTTATATTTTTCCCAAATTTGGAAATCTTTGTAGCTTTATGTGTTTACCCAAATTTTGAAAGCTTCTAGATCCAATATTTCTTTCTTTGAATATTTTTTGAAACCATTTTTCTTCTTCCACTTCTTCTGGAACTCAAATAGTATGAAAGCTACATTTTTTTTTTAAGTTTCACAGGTCATTGAGGATCTGTTCTGTGCTTTTTGTTGTTTTTTATTATTTCCAGTCTGTTTTTTTTTTCTGTTGTTATGACTGGCAATTTATATTTTCTACCACTGAATTCATTGATTCTAATCTGTGTGCCCTCCCTTTAGTTTTTGAGTATATCTATTGGATTTTTAAAATTGTTATTTTTTACTGTATATTACAATTTTAAATTTTCCATTTGGTTCTCCATATATTTTGCTTCTTTAACAATATTTTTTCCTCTCATTTGTCTTAAACATGTTCATAATTCCTTTTGAAACATTGTTATTATGACTTCTTTAATATTTTTGTTAGATAATTAACTGTCTTCTCAATCTCAGCATCTGTTGACTTTTTCATTCAGTTCAATAGTTCCCTGTTTCTTTTTATGATGAAGAATTTTCTACTGAGATATTGACAGTTTTATTCTGTGAGACTCTGGATCTTATTTGAATCTTCTGTTTATCTTGCATCTTCTAACACCTCTCCACCAGGGAAGGAAGATTAGCTCTCTCGTCAGAGAGCATTTGTTACTGCCTAGTGGAGTTGAACATTGGAGATCTCTATTTAGTCTTCTCGGACAGTATCTAGAGGAGAGAAGATTGATCTCTACTCAGCCTTCTCTTACACCATCTATCCATGGATTGGTTATTACTGATTTAGAGAATTCTGGTTTAAAAGTCTTGAAAGGTAATTTAATTTGGCTTTTTTTGCAGTTTAAATGTTGACTTCAGAGCTAGTATTTAAATCCAGTATTTTTTTCTTCATTTTTCTTCAGCTGTTTATTTTTTTTTGCATTTAATATTGGAGTATTTTGTTACACTTTAGTGAGAATAATCATCTTGATTTCCTTAACAACCCTTTACTGTCATGGGTATTTTTTTTTTAAAAAAAAATACTTTTGGGAACTTTTGGGGTAATTTGATAAATTATCAGTGTATTATAACCGAGCCATTAACCTTGTAACTTCATCAACATTACAGGTTGATTTTCATGATGCCACTGAAGAATCAGATCTTTCTGCAGAGTTTCAAGAGAAGCCTATTGAAAAGTATACAAGTTCTTTTCATATGTTTACAAAACCTTTATTCACACTCTTAACTTTTTCATCACTCATGATGTTAATCCTCTTAAGATTTGTAGTAACTGGTTTTGCATTGTTTTTGACCCTGAAGTGTTTATTTGACTGACTGTGAAATATAGTCCTAGACTTCTGACCTCTAAATTTGTTCTTGGCCATTGTCAAACCTCAGATACCCATGTATGGCTTCTAAAGCTCCAGGTGACTCCATCTATGTGCTACTGTCATGGGTTTCTTTTTGTTTTGTTTTGTTTTAGTGAGATTTTTGCTATAGAGTGGGTGTCCTTGTGAGAGAGACAGAGAGACAGAAAGTGAGACATCACCTCCCGGGGGGGATAGCCATGCTTCAATCCCTTCTCCTCCATTCTCCTCTCGGGATCTTGGGCACACACACATATGCACGCCTGGCATGAGTGTTAAGTTGCTAGGTCCAGGACTCGAACCACTGTTGACTATATGGGAGTCCAGTGATGTAACCATTATGCCATCTGCTGGTCCTAATTTATTACTATTTTAAATGACTGGTTATACCACGATCACTTTTCCTCCATTTCTCTTTCCTGTTAGGATTTTGGGCATACATGTACAAACTACATGGGAGTCCAGCAACATAGCCATGACGCTAACTGCTGGTCTCCATCATGGATATTTTTAAGGTTTAGTTTGTTCTATGGTGTTTGGATAGAGTAGAGCTGCTATTTTCTAAATATTTCTTACCTGTCATGGTCCTTTGTCCAGAGACAGGAAGATTTTATTGTTGTTGTTTTTTGTATTTGTGGGGACACGTTTAAGAGAGAGAGTCTAAGGTGTGGGGACATGTGCTGAGCAAACACCACATGCTCTTTTGGGGTTTGGCAGAACCTTGTAACTTGTCTTTCCCTGACCTTGGCTGCAGACAGAGCAAGGGTAGAAATTACTAGGGGCGTTCCAACAGACACACCTAACAGCTAGTTCTCTGCATTAGAAAGGAAGATGAGATTTACTCTAGATGGGATTACCACCAGGGGATACACCTTGCCCCGGGTATGACTAATCTCTTATAGATTTGTTAATGGCTTCTTATTGTCTGTAACCTGGCAACCAATCCATGAAGTATCATGAAACACACATGTGTAATGTTTTCTTGTACTATAAATAAAGACGTCCAGTTTGTCTGGGCGGCACAGGTTGCTTGGGCTACCTAGGCTCAGGCTGCCTGTGTCCACTTCTACTCTATCTTTTTGTCTCATTTTTTCTGCTTCTTCCATAATAGCGCTAAGCCTGGGGGCGGACGCCGACAGTATTCATTAGCATTTCCAAGTTGTTGGCTTCTTCAGCCCCACATCTGCAATATCTGTATATATGAGGTAAAAAGAAAACCCATGGAACTCATCACTGTGACTGAGTTGTTCCTTGAGTCCTGAAATTTCCAGCTGGTATCGTCTGTCCAGTTATTTGGAATGAAGATATTTATGTATCTATAGATCTTTCACTCATATATATATGTATATATATGTATATACACACACACTAAGTGCTTTGCTTGTACTCTTATTTAGGGAGGAATAGGGAAAATTTTATTTTTTTGGAAGTGGAAGTCCTTGTTATCCAGTTTTATAGATTATGAAACAGAGATGCAAATGAGGTAGATAATTTTCCCAAGATTACAGAGCAAAGTAACCAGAACAGCTAGTATTCTATCTTCTTAATATGTCTTCCAGCATTGTTATGAACAGACTATAATGCTATCGTCACTCTTATTGTAGGTTTTAAAATTTTCTCATCAATAAAATATTGATAAATAATATCATCACACTTGTTTCTAAAACCATATGGGGTACTCTTCAAGACCCAATTAGCCATGGATTGATTATTGCTGATTTAGAGAATTATGGTTTAAAAGATAATTAAGATTTTTCTTTTCTTCAGTTCAAATGTGAGCTTCAGGGTTAGTATTTTATTCAGTATATATTTCTTCACTTTTCTTTAGTTGTTCATTTTTTTATGCATTGAATAGTTTACTTTGTCATGGTTTCAAAGTGCAGTTTCTTTAAGTAAGTTCCACTACAATATTTAAATTATGATTCCATTTATAAACTACAAAGAATACTTTTATGGAACATACTCTTCCTAATGGTGAGTTAATAATACCATTTTTCAAACATGAAAGACAACTCATTGTACATTTCTCTTTGTGTGATATGAAAGTCACTAAAGTGGGTGTGACCCTTCATGCTATCCTCTGTCATTTTCGAAACTTGTTTCACAAAAGAGCTTTACTGTACTTGCTTCTAGAAATATAGTTTGGATCCATTAATGTTTTAGATTTATAACCTTTATTTCTTATCATACAGAGTACAGAGTCAGCTGTCATGTACCTGCAGAGGAAAGCATTTTGTGTAATAATGTAGAAAGAACAGACTGTACATTCCTCCATTTCTCTATCCTTCATATTAAATTTCTCCTGCCTTTCAGCAGGTTTTCTTTTTTTTTTTTAAATCAAGATTTTTGCTTTAAGGTGCGTGTGCTCACTGGAGACACAAAGAGAGACAGAGACAGAAAAAGAGAAATCACCTCCAAGGAGGGATGTAGATAGTGGGGTTTTGTGTGGTTAGCCCCTACTTACTAATTTCTAGTTTTATCACACTGGAGATTTTAAATGAAACTAATATGTTGTGGAATTAATTGAACTCTTTTTTGTGGCTTAATATAGAACAACTGGAAAATTTCATAGTCATAGCCATTCATAAGTTTGAGTTGCCATAGTTTTTTGGTATATTCCATAACCAGAAAAGCATGTATTGTCACCACCCAGTAAACACCCTCTAGCAGTAAACCTTAACCTCCAATATTATCAACTCTCATAAAGCAATAGTGTATTAATCTTAGTCTTTCCAGAAAACCTCCATTCTACCTAAAATGATCAGAAATTAATGGCATATAAAAGCTGGAAAGTAAATGATCTTTTCAACCTCCAGTCTCCAGAGAGAGCTACCCTTCTCACAATTCAAATCGGATATGAATAGAGATATTTAAAATATTCTGAGATATAATCTTTACTAGTTACCATCATGAGTCATGGTAGATCATGCAAGTAGAGTATTACTCCCTTTGGAAAAAAGACATATTTCTTGAAAATAGGTTGTACATCTTTGTACTTCTTATAAAAGATATCAATTCAAGATAAAAATAAGTAAATTTGCTGGCGAATTAAACTCATTTGGGTGAGAAAGATAATCTAAACAAGTTATGAAAATTAGATTTTTCTCTTAGGAAATTTTTTATTTGTTCTTCTTAAAACTTTTTTAGATTAATATTGGTGTTATTACTCATATCCAGTTAAATATATGACCCATAGTGAGCATACATTTCTTATCTTTTAATTATGACAAAGCACCTTTTGGAAAAAACAAAACATGTAACACTACTGAAATTAACAGCTATAAAAGGCATGTCAGGGCTGAAACTGTAGAAAAGTGTTCTGGAAGCAGGAGATAAAACAAAACAACACAACAACAGCAAAATCAACACAACAAAAACATGAAGATGTAGAAGAGTAACAGCAGGAAGTTAGGACACCAAACAGAAGAGGGAATGTCCTCATAGCCAAATACCTTTAAAAATTATCTTATTTCTTCCACACCTCCCATTGTCTCTTTACCTGACTGCAATTAGAACTCCTACCCTTACTTCTCTAATTAAACTATTCTTGTCAATAATCATTCTAATTAATATGAGTACTATGTTAAGAATTCACTGAACACGATGGGCTATAAGCAGTAAAACCAGTTAGGATGGTTTAGTATTAATCCAGGAAAGAGATGATGGTATGTGAAAGAAAGGTCACAGCTGCAGAGGTGATTAGAAGTTTTTGGGACCAGCAGTAGGCATAATGGCTATGTTGCTGGACTCCCATGTAGTCAACCGCGGTTCAAGTGCTGGACCTGGTGACTTAAACTCATGCTGGCTGTGTGTGTGTGTGCCCAAGATCCCAAGAGGAGAATGGAGGAGAAGGGATTGCGGCATGGCCATCCCCCCTGGGAGGGGGTGTGATTTCTTGCTTTCTGTCTCTCTGTCTGTCTCTCTGTCTCTCTCTGTCTTT
>NW_006159604.1:1184413-1193444 GCF_000334495.1 Tupaia belangeri chinensis | reverse complement strand
CTGTTTCTTTCTGGGGAGCTCACATGCCTAAAAAAAAAAAAAAAAAAAAAAAAAAAAACCTCTCCAAAATAAATAAATGAATACAAATAAAATAAAATTAGAAGTTTTTAAGTTCTACGTAGATGTTATTTTGAAATCATAGTCAAAAAAATTTTCTTATGCATAGAATATTGCATAGGAGAGATAAAGGAGAGTTAAAGATTACTCTAAGATATATGGTTTTACAAACTGGAAGAATGGAGAAGTTTATGAATAGAATCAAATTTTAGAAAGGAAGTCAACAGTTTAGTTTTGGATAGGTTAAGTTTGAGATGACTATTACATATTCTAGTCAAGATATCAGGTGGGTGGTTTGATACAAGTATTAGTATGCTTTTATGTTGCTAAACAGAAACACTTGAGATTAAGTGATTAAAAATAGTGATTTATTTAGACCACAATTCTGGTGGCCCCAAAGGCATGGAACTGACATCAGATTGACCTCTGGTGCTACATCACAATATGAACAATGGAAGCAAAGAGAAAACTGGATACATGTGAAGAGATACAGAGAACGCCATTCCCCACTTCTTCAGTGTGTCCCTCCCTTTCCCCTAGTCAATTGGATAGTATTGTCTCGTACTAGGCCCTACTTCTTAAATGTTTACCACTTCCCCAAACCATTACATTAGGGAGAAAGCTTCCAGAACATGAACCTTTAAGGGTCAAATCATATGTAGACCATAGCAATATCCAGTTCTGGAATTTAGGAAAAAGATATTACCCAGAAATATAAATTTTGGGACTTGTTGGCATAGCTATAGTAGTTAAAACTGTGTGATGTTATCCTCTTGCTTCTGTGCTTCTACTTCTGTCTATTTTATGAATGTTCCTTCTCTATCCTTTATAAAGATCTATCTCTGTTCCACTGTCCCTAAATTTTATTTCCAGAGTCATCTCTGTTTAGTTAGTTAGTTAGGATTTTTCACTGTTTTTGTTTTTGAGAGAGAGCAAGATGAGGTAGGAATGAAGGGGAGAGATGTTTTCTACAGAGTCTTGAAATTGCAATCCTCTGTCCCAGCTTCCTATTTGGCTAAAATCACAGACACATGATACCATGGCCAGCAGGCTCAGACTGGTCTGAGATCTGAACTTAGGCCTTTCATGTGGTCCTAACCCCACAAAGTGA
Source organism: Tupaia belangeri chinensis (assembly GCF_000334495.1). Taxonomy (NCBI): domain Eukaryota; kingdom Metazoa; phylum Chordata; class Mammalia; order Scandentia; family Tupaiidae; genus Tupaia; species Tupaia belangeri. The sequence goes on along the minus strand of NW_006159604.1, from coordinate 1,192,276 downwards.
TGGCTACCACTCATGCTACCATGACTGAGCCCTGCGTTCATTTCTTAATAATTACCTCTTCCTTGACTTCATTTGAACTTACGGCTTTGATAACCATTTAGGAGTTTATGATTCCTAAATATATACCCTTGATTCCAACCTCTTAATCACTAGGAATTATAATCAGTATCATAGTGTGCATTTTTATCTGGCTCTCCTAAAACACAATTCTTCAAAAGAAGCATATATGCAGATTGATCCAGTTTATATGTATACAAATAACATTTATCAATGACTTATCCTAATAATGGGATTATGACTGTTTATTTTGTTCTTTAGAAAATGAATGTGTATCATTCAGAAATAAAACAAAAACTTATTACAAGTAATATATGCTTGCTATTGGACCAAATGAAGACAAATAACCTTCAACTTACAGAAAAGGCACATCTAAGATCATCTTAGATCTCAGCCAAATTTATTTCCATGTTTCTTCAGTTACAACCAAGATCACCATACAATTTATCACCCAAACTAGGGCACTTTGGAGAGAGAAATAGGGCACTTTGTAACTACACTCAGACAATGGATGTTAATAGGGACTCTCTGGATAAATAAGAATACATGTCACCCTAGACCAATCTATTCTCCCTTGATGTACCTGCACTCACCCACTGTAACCCATTATACCTATTCTTGCTTCAGATTTACAGTAGCACTAATGACACTCTGGTCCAGGCCACCATTATTCTTCATTTAGATTATTCCAATAGCTTTCTTTCTTTCTTTTTTTTTTTTTTTTTAACAATAAAACCTGACAGTTTACTTACAGTAATGGCAAATGATGTATATAAAAGGCTTGGGTTTTTCAAGGTTTTTGATCTTTATATTTTTTTCCAATAACTTTCTAAAATACCTTCTTTATTATTTTCTTGCTTATATTCACTCATTGCAGCAGCCATTTTAAAATATGTTAAATCATATCACATTGCTGTTGAATATATCTATATCTATATCTATATCTATATATATCTATCTATCTATATATATATATATATAATATATCTATCTATCTATCTATCTCTCTATCTCTCTCAATCCCTTCTCCTCCATTTTTCTCTTGGGATCTTGGGCACGCCCGCACATGTGCCCAGCGTGAGTTTAAGCCGCCGGGTCTGGGACTCGAACTGCAGTTGACTACGTGGGAGTCCAGTGACATAGCCATTACACCAACTGATGGTACCCCTATAATAGCTTTTCATATAACTCAGAGAAAACTGCCAAGTTCTTGCAATGGTCCTTATAAGGCTTCATTCTGCGTGGTTGTCTTTTACCTCCAATGCAGATTGCATTGCCTCTCTACACTTATCTTCTACTATTTTCCCAATAATTTATTTGTATCCAGAAATAGTGACTCCCTTTCTAGTTCTCTCAGGGTCTTTGCATTTTATATTTCCTTTAATTTATATGTTATTTTTTTCCAGTAACTGTGGAACTTGCTTCCATAGGTTTTTAAGATTTTTTTTTTCCAAATGTCTTCCTCCCCTAGAAGACTATCTAATACTTTTATTTAAAATTACAAATTTTTTGCCCTTCTCATACACATCTTCCCTTTTCTCTGTTTAATTTTATTTATTTTCTCTCTCAGTTTACTAGTATGTAAGCTTCTATGAAGTAAGAAATCTTTTTATATTCTCTACTGTTCCCATGATAACCCAAAGTAGTGACTGTCACATCCCTTCTCCTCCATTCTCCTCTTGGGATCCTGGGGATGCACGCACATGCACACAGCATGAGTTTAAGCCACTGGGTTCGGGACTCTAACCATGGTTGGCTACATAGGAGTCCAGCAACATAGTCATTATGCCAACTGCTGGTCCCAATAACTCATTCAAAAAAAAAAAAAAAAGGAGTTAAGCACTTAGAAGGGAGTGTGCATGTGCCAGAGAGAGGGAAAATGAGAAATCATCCCCCAGGGGAGATGGTCATGCCACAATTCCTTCTTCTCCATTCTCTTCTCAGAGTTTTGGTACACATGCACATATGCTGTATGTGATTTTCAAGCTGCCAGGTCCAGGACTCAAACCACAGTTGATTATGTGGGAGTCCAGTGCCTTAATTACTTTGCCACCTGCTGTTCCAAGTCATGAGAGTTCTCAAAATATATTATTTACATACCTATTCTTTGCAAAGAATAATGAAGTTATCAATAAAATATTTTAATGTAGATACATATTAAATTAGGATAATAATCTTTGGAGTAGTTAAATGGAAATATGAGTTCAAGGAGAAATTCTCTATAACAAAATTCTGAAAGAAAAATACTTGTTTCTAAAGTATAAATTGTGAGTATTGGCCAGCAGATGGCACGGAGGTTAAGGTGCTGCATCCCATATGACCAATTATGCAGTGTGAGTCCTAGACTTGGCTTGAAAATCGTGCCAAGCATATGTGTGTGAGTACCCAAAATCCCAAGAGGAGAAGGGGCCATAGCATGGCCAGCCACCTTGGAACATGATTCCTCACTTTCCCTCACTATCTCTCTGTCTTTTTAGTGAGTGCATGCACCTTATAGCATAAACACACAACGACAACAAAGTAAATTAAATAAATAAATAAATAAAAAAACCAGATATCAAATTTCTGTGGCATCTAGATTTCATTAAATGTGTTTTAAAAGTTTATGTAAAATTTTTCTTTTAAAATATTAATAGTTCCAATAAGTTTTAAAAGCCTTTGCAAATGTTTACACTCAATTAAAATTTTAGCTCTTAAAAATGTTTTCTCTAATATGATCGTCTACATCTCCTACAATGTTTTACTTCAGAATGTTGAGGAAAAAATTCAAATATAGTTCTTAATGGTTAGAGTGTTTGTCTTAGCCCTAGTAACAAACATATTGCAAGTATCTAGTTACAGAGATCTCTCCCACGTTCATATATGTAGTTGCAATGAGAACATCTCTGTTTCTTAAACAATTAGTAAGTGAAGTCCATCAAATAGATAATATTTGATCAATATAAATTCTATTGTCTTGAAAAGAACAGAGATGTTACAATAAGCCAACTCAGAAACACAAATGAGATATGGAATGAACTACATCAAACTCAAGCCTATAAGTGGCTTCGTTTGTATATCATGTGTTTTTATTTTCATCATTTCTCTGTTTTTTCAGGTCATTTCAAGTCAAAATAATTATCTTATTCAGCCCTCTCAGAGTAAATATGATAAGGAGTAATGGGTGGGGAAGGGGGGAAATAGAGAGAGAGAGAACTATTTAAGTTATACAAACTAGTAGATTTATCAAAATTCTGTTATGTGTCAGGCATTGTCTTAGTGTATAGACTGAAAAGAAAATCCCCCAAAGATATACTAATTTCCTAATCCTTGAATTACGCACTTACAATATTAGCTGATATGCTAAAATAGCAAATATGACCTTAAATGGACAAAGATGTGACTAAGGATCTTAGGAGGAGAAGCTTGGGACCAGCAGGTGGCAAGGCGGTTAAGGTGACTTTTCCCACATGGCAAAGTGCAGTTTGAGTCCTGGACCTGGTGGCTTAAACTCACGCTGGGTGCTTGTGTTATCTCTCTCTGGTGAGTGCACATGCCCTATGGACAAATTTTAAAAACATACTAATAAATAAAATTAAATAATTTTTTTAAAAATAAAAAAGGAGAAGCTTATCCTGGGTGATGTGGCATGTGTGTATACAATCACATGTATTCTAATTGGAGACGGGTAGAGGAAGTTTTGAGACAGACATATATGCAGAGTAAAAGACAATATGAAGGAGGCTGAGATGGGAGTGAAATGATCACTAGCCACAGAATTCCAAACAACACTGGATAGCCACCAGAAAATGGAAGAGGCAAGGTAAAATTCAACTTCGCAGCCTCACTGAGGGTGTAAGACACCTTGATTTTGGGCTTTTAGCCTCCAGAATAGCATATTTTAAACCAAGTTTGTAGTAATTTGTTATGATAGACCCAGGAAACTAATATGTCTAGCTATTAAATGATGAACAAGAGTAATGAGTTAATAAGATTTAGTCTCTTAATAAAATTAGTGACACTAGAGCTGGTTAGGCTAAAACACTTGTTTCTAGCATTAAAACCTCTCAGACAGTTGCCATGGGATATGTTCTTATGTACCACAGTTTGGATGAATATAAAGAATTAAAGCCATTAATTATATATTCCTATATATCTAGGGTGAGTGTTTGGATATATCAGGAATGTTTGATGCCAAAATTATTACTTCCTGAAATTTCAATGTTGATTGGAACCTATCGAATTTTTCTTGCAGTATTGAACATACACTATATGACGTGCAATTCATTTATATTTTATATATAATTAGTAACTGGCAAGTAAAACTAATTAGGTGTTTAATAAATATGCACAATTATATTTTTCAAATAGTTGTATTTATATTCAAAAGAAAAGACAGTCGCATAAATGTATAATCAAGAATGTAAAATTGAGGGACCAGCAGTTAGCATAATGGCTATGTCGCTGGACTCCCACATAGTCGACCGCAGTTCGCGTCCTGGACCCAGTGGCTTAAAACTCACGCGGGGTGCGTGCGCATGCGTGCTCAAGATCCCAGGAGGAGAAGGGAGGAGAAGGGATTGCGGCGTGACCATCCCCTCTGGGGGGTGATTTCTTGCTTTCCATCCTTCTGTCTCTCTCTGTCTGTCTGGCGAGCGCAAGCGCCCTATAGCAAAAACCTCTCAAAAAAAAAAAAAAAGAATGTAAAAATTGGAAAGACAAGAGAATTCAGCTGAGTTAATTTGATGGCAGCAACAAATCACACATTGCCAAAATCCTCCTCCCCCATGTGGTGTATGCACTGTCCTGATAAATGTTTTTCTTGGCAAAGAATCACACAAAAATGAGTCTGAATATTCTTCTCTTGCTTTCATCTTTTCTATTACTCCTCTGAGGAATTAGTAGCTTTAAAATAAAGATCTGCACTAGTGCAGATAACAAGACTCCTGTTTCTCGCCTCACCTATTTAAACGCATATGAGAGACAATGCTTCCAAAAACTTGCTGTTTCTTCTTAAAATTGACACACAGATATGGCATATAGCTTGTAGATCTTACTAGACTCATGAACTTTTACAGAGTGGACAGGTAATACATTCATAGGAGCTGTGGCATCAGGAATGGCTCAAGAACATGGTTTAATTTCTAGAAAGCAACAGTATAAAGTCTGTGCTTGGACAATATTGGGGAAGTGGTGCAGTGTGCCGTCATTATCCATCAACAAATAAGTATTACACTTGGAGAGTGATTTCTCACTTTCTATATCTGTCTGTCTTTCTGGCGAGCGCATGCGCCCTATGGCAAAATCTTCTCCAAAAAAAAGAAAGAAAAAAGAAAGGATTAGTTATCATTAGGGCCAGCAAGTGACATGGTGGTTAAGGGTGCTGGACTCCCACATGACTGATCACAGTTGAAATCCCAGACCTGGCACATTGCTTTCTCGCTCTCCCTCTCTTGCTCTCTTATTCTTTCCTTCTCTGGTCAAATCAAATAAATAAATAAATAAAGTTAAATAAAAATGGTTCTCTTGAAAAAAAAGATAATGAGTTATTATTACAATCACAATTATTAAACGATTGCTCAAACAACTTATATATGTATTAAAGTTGATAAATTATTATTAAACATATATTTTATTTAATATACTTTTATTAATGATATAATAGGAATTATTTTCAATTAGTTCATATATCTCTAAGTATTTCATGTTTAGGATTAGAAATAAGGTTTAATGGAAATTAACAACCATAAGAGAGGGCATTAGGGCACTAATAAGTGTGGGATTTTCAAAAGATTTCATGTTAATTGTTTTGAAATGTTCTTAATTTACAGAAAATTCAAAATAAACTAAATTGTGTTTATTTAAAGTTATTAAGTACATGACAGAAATTAATAAATGAGTAGGAAAGGAATTAAGTAAAAAGCAAGCAGGTGACTCATGCCCAAGTTCTCAATGTAAGTATAGATTAATAGTATTCACACATATGTATTTTGGGAATGGCTCACATTACTGTTGTAAAATTTACTTCTAATTTTTATTTATTGAAAAATTATAATTGTGTGTTCTTATGGGATACAATGTGATTTTTAATCTGTATATACATTGTAGAAAGATTCTGTCAAGCTAATTATATATCTATCAGCTTACCAATTTATGATATTTCTTTCAATGCAATATGACAGATGGGGATAAGGTGGTTGTTAAAAGAATATATTTTACCATCTTTAGGAATTTTGGATATACTGTTTATCTATAAATTCTTTTCTTTAAAAATAGATAGTTTACTATTTATCTATAAATTCTTTTCTTTATAAATAGATAGTTCAGGTGAGTATTATCCCACCTGTACCTTTTTAAAAAAATAATTATTTTATTTGACTGTATTTATTTTAATTTGTTCAGAGAGGGAGAGAGAGAGAAAGAGAAAGAGAGAGAGACAGAAAGTGAGAGAGTAAGCCGCCAGGTCCAGGACTTGAACCATGGTTGGCTGTGTGAGAGTCCAGTGCCCCTTAACCACCATGCCACCCTCTGCCCCTGCCACCCTGTATCTTTATGCCTACAAATTCCTTCACAGTGCTGCTGAACTAACAAGCTCTGTTCAGTATTTGTTTTAAATACACTATAAAGTAAAAATTTTTCAATTAGGATTTCTTATGAGTAAAGAGAAATTTAAGGTTCTAGATGAATCATATTTGTTTAATAATTGATTATAGCCTTTGCTATTGCAAAAGACAGGGTAGGAGGATATTTGTAAATTAATACATCTCTCAAATGGGTTTATTGGAATTTTCTGTGCTATTTTGTCCCCTTACCTGAAAATAGTTATAGTAAGTGACTTAAATTTTTCAATAGGTCTTTGTTCTATTTCTTTCCAGTTTATATGCAAATGATGCTACTTGCTTATCTTATGGAACAATGTAACAGTCCTAGGTTAAATTTAAATATTGGGGGACCAGTAGATGGCATACTGGTTACACTGCTGGATTCTCACATGGCCAACCACAATTCAAGTCCTGTACCCGGTGACTTGAACCTCATGCTGGGCATGTGAAACATTGGTTCAATGTATTTGTGATACATTAGTCTCTTATAAAGTATTCGTAGAAAAAGTTAGTGGAACAGAAACAGAAACAGAACACAACCAAAATACTGCAGGTCAGCTTCAAAAGCATAGTCCTTGATTGGCTTTGTGCTGTAGTGGTAATACACTATTCAAGAGAAGCCATATGTCACATGGTGAGCATGATTCAAATCCATGGGCTAGTTTTTCTGAGACATGCCAGGCATGCATGCAAGTGCCCAGGATTTGATAAGATGAGGTGGAGGAGTAGAGGAGAAAGATCGTAGCATGACCAGATCCTCTGGAGGATCCTCTTCTCTCTCTCTCTTTCTCTCTCTCTCTCTACTACTCTCTATCATGAATACTGCTGAGGTCCGGCCTCGGCAGTGGAGGGTGGCTCGTACACAGGAAGGCGACACGGGTGATCAGGATCAACAAATTAGATTGAGACCTCATTGCTCCTTAGCATGTTCTCAGCCGGCCACAGCCAGAGCCAGCTCCAGGCTGCCGCGCCGTGGCTAATAGGACATGCGTATTTATTGAGGGAGGTTTAGGAGGTAAGGAAGGTGAGGGGTAGTAAACAATTTACTCTAAGGAACAGGGTATACAAAGCATGGAAGCAATAATTATAAAACATGCTGTTTGTCTTGTCAGATCAGGTAAAATCAATCACAGTTCTCAGGATGAGGAAGTCCATTTGTCTGTTGTATCTTCTTCTTAGATCTTGATTACTGGGAAGGGTCTTTTGAAGAGGGGGCTTGCAGGAT
>NW_006159604.1:1128763-1184279 GCF_000334495.1 Tupaia belangeri chinensis | reverse complement strand
ATCTTTCTGTGGAGCCCTCAGCTTTGTTTATTCTGTTGTCTCAGCCAGGTTTTTCCTTTCTTAAAAGAAACCATAGGTTTTATTTTATTTGTTGAGGCTGTCAATTAGTGGGTACTTTTGTTTTATCTCTGGGTGAATGTGCTGACTTTGCCTAGCATGAGCTAACTTTGGCCTGTAGCTTTAACAAGCGGTATGTAAGTAAAACTAACCTTAAACTAACTTAGTCTACATATGCTTCTAATGCTAATTTGGTTTATACTAACTTAATCTATATGTTAATTTTGGCTTAAAAACAGACATGTGGGGGGGGAGTCTTAAAATTCCTGGTCCTCCTGTCAGTCTTAGGGAACCACATTCCTACAAGATCACTAATTGGCTTTATTGCAATGGTTGGGGGTGATGTTTTACCCTTGCAGGGTACCGTAATAACAGTAAAACTCACGGCAGAGAAATTGAATACCGGCCAGTTCAAGGACACAAGGGAGAGCTCATAAACTGGGCCCTGCCTCAGTTTCTTCCCAGTCCAGGCCTTGCCTTAGAATGGGAGGCAGCATCCTTACCAGCTTGTGTTGCCTGCATGGCCCCATCAGAATACAGGGGAAAAAATCAAGGTAAAAGCTTAATTCCCACCTAGGTAACTGAGCCATTCACAAACCAGGATGATTCGAAAAAAGTTAATACTGTACAGCTTTTAAAGAAAGGTTGATAGAACTGCAAAGGGCTTACTATTCTTTGTTAGCACTTTCCTAGATCTCACCTAATTCAAAGCTTATCTTCTAATAATGTTAAAGATCACATTGTGTATGACATTTGTTTACATTTATTGCTTAAAACGTGGAAATGTTTTATTTCACATGTAAATGTAATGCTTTTTTCCCATTTTAAACAAAACAACCATATCTGAGAAAACAAATAAATTTTTAGTTTTTTATTTCATTGCTAAGGGGCACATACAGTTGTGAGAGAGAGAGAGAGAGAACTCTTCAGTTGGTTGTGGTTATACCAAAATTGCTTTGCCTCAACTTCTCTATCCTGTTGAAATTTTGGACAAACATGCACGTGTGCCCAGCATGTTTTTCTTTTTCTTTCTTTCTTTCTTTCTTTTTTTTTTTTTTTGGAGGGGTTTTTGCTTTATAGGGCACGGGCGCTCGCCAGACAGACAGAGAGACACAGAGAGACAGAAAGCAAGAAATCACCCCCCAGGGGGGATGGCCATGCCATAATCCCTTCTCCTCCATTCTCCTCTCGGGATCTTGGGCATGCATGCACACGCGCCCGGTGTGAGTTTAAGCCACCGGGTCCAGGACTCGAATTGCAGTCGACAACGTGGGAGTCCAGCGACATAGTCATTATGCTAACTGCTGGTCCCCCCAGCATGTTTTTTCAAACCACCAGGGCCAAGATTTTAACCACAGCTATGTGGGATCAGGCTCCCTAACCACTAAGTAACAATGGTTAATATAACACATAAATATCACCTGCATTTTGACTACCCAAATATAATGAACATATCTTCAGCTACATTCTTCCAGATAATTTTACTTACTTTTTGTTTTGGTCATTTTCACTCATTCAAAATATATTCATTGATGATCTAATGTAATGCAATGTAATGTAATAATATGGTCTGCTGTTTTTGTTGTTTAGATTTCAGGTACATAGAATTTATTTGATCATATTGCTCAAATACAATCACATTATCAGCATTAGTCTATCTACATTACTATTTTCTTTGTATTTTGTTTTAGAGAGTTATTTTTGCTATAGGGCACAAGCGTTTGCCAGAGAGACAGAGAGAGACAGAGAGACAGAAAGTGAGAAATTACTTCCCCCAGGGGGCATGGCTATGCCACAGTCCCATCTCCTCCATTCTCCTCTCAAGATCTCGATTATGCACACACATACACATGGCATGAGTTTTAATTTGCCAAATCCAGAACTCAAACCACAGTTGACTATGTGGATGTCAAGTGACGTAACCATTGTGCCATTTGTTGGTCCCTTCTTTGTATTTTTAATGTTTTTGCTTTGTTCCCCACAGTTATACCCTTTCCTCCCCTACATCAATATCTACCTTAGTATATTAAAATTAAATGCTTCCAGATTTCCTTGCATATAAATATTTGGGTATCTTCAAAATAATACAGTGCTATTTTATGTGTGCATTTTAATTGATTAAAATAATGTTATGCCTTGAATATATAAATCTAACTTTTTCCTTTTAATTACTTCATTGCATTTCATTGTAATCCTGTTACATTTTGCCATAGCTATCTCCCTAGTGATGGACACTTCAAGTTCCTTCCAAGGTTTTACTTACAAACAACATTGTGAACCTCCCTCACATGTTGCCATATAGACATGTAGACATATACTTGAATTTCTTTGAGATCCCCAGTTTATAGGTTATACACACAGTTAACATTACTAAATAATTCCAGAATGCACTCCACAATGATTTAATTACACAGACAAAAATGACACTATATGAGAGCTTCTACAACCCCACCAGCTCTTAATATTATCTTTTTTTTAATAGTGGTATTTATTTATTTATTTATTTATTTATTTTGATATAGGGCATGTGTGCTTTCCCAATAAACAGAGAAAGGGAGACAGAAAGTGAGAAATCACCCCCCAGAAGCAATGACCGTGTTGTAATCTCTTCTTCTCCATTCTCCTCTCAGGATTTTGGGCATTCACGCACACATGCCTAGTGTGAGTTTCAAGCTGCCAGGTCCTGTATTTGAAGCATGGTCAAGCATGCAGGAGTCCAGCGATGTAACCATTACACCATGTGCTGGCCCCAATATTATCTGGCTTTTTAAATTGGTCAGTCTGATGGATATATAGTGGTATCATATAGACCTTTTGATAGGCATTATTCTGATTATTAAAAAGGTTAAACATTTAAATGTATTTATTAGACATTTGTTTTCTCATTCTGAAAATTATCGGTTTATACTCCTTATCTATTTTTTCTTTTCAGTTTTCTATTTTTATTTTATTGTTTTCTAAAAATTCCACATGTATTCTTGATATAAATTCCTTTTGATTTTATATATTGCATGTATCTTTTTTCTAGTTTGTCACCTACCTATTAGTTTTTGTATAGTCTAAAATTTGCTTTATTTTCACTGGAATCCTTATTTTCAGAGAATCACATTTCTCATTTTTTCAACATTGTTTATGCTTTTCTGATAATGTTTATGAAGCCTTTCAATAATAAAATCATAGAGATACTGAAATTTTTCTTTATTAAATTTACTGTCTTATCTTTTTCTTTTGTAGTTATTTCATCCATTTAAAATTTTTCTTCATTTTTACCTAATGAGATAGAGATAAACTTCTTTTTTTTTTTTTTTGAGAGATTTTCACTGTAGGGCGCGTGCGCTCGCCACACAGACAGAGAGAGACATAGAGACAGAAAGCAAGAAATCACCCCCCAGGGGGGATGGTCACGCCACAATCCCTTCTCCTCCATTCTCCTCTGGGGATCATGGGCACGCACGCACACGCACCCGGCGTGAGTTTTTTAAGCCACCGGGTCCGAGACACGAACCGCGGTCGACTACGTGGGAATCCAGCGACATAGCCATTACGCTAACTGCTGGTTCCCGATAGAGATTAACTTCTATTTTTCTCCATAATACCACTTCTGTTCTGTAGATTTGTCAGTTCCTGAAAAAAAAAAAAAAAAAAAAAAGAAAAACAGTTTTCTTTTTTGCAACAAATGGTGGTAAAAGATATGGATGTCTTTATTTAAAAAAATTTAAAATTGCTCAGGTTTCAAAACAGGCACATATTAAATTGAAAGAATCACAGATATACATTAAAAATTATAACTATGAAACTACTAGGAAAAAAACAAAGAATACATTCATTTTGTCCATAGATAAAGATTTCTTAAATAGGACACAAAAGCAGTAGTCATTAAAGCGACACGCTACATAATGTAGCTTATTGAAATGAAAACTTTCTGCTCTCTAGAAGGCATTATTATGAAAATAAAAAGGCCATAGACTTGGAGATAATATTCACAATACATACATCTGACAGAGAAGTTGTATTCAGAATATATAAAGAATTACTGCAACCCGGGAACCAGCAGTTAGAGTAATGGCTATGTCGCTGGACTCCCACGTAGTCGACCGCGGTTCGTGTCCCGGACCCGGTGGCTTAAAACTCACGCCGGGCGCGTGTGCGTGCGTGCCCAAGATCCTGAGAGGAGAATGGAGGAGAAGGGATTGCGGCGTGACCATCCCCCCTGGGGGGTGATTTCTCGCTTTCTGTCTCTATGTCTCTCTCTGTCTGGCGAGCGCACGCGCCCTATACCAAAAAAAAAAAAAAAACCTCAATAACGAAAAGACAAGTCTTTAAAGTAAAATAGGAGACATATTTATTAGTAACCTAATAGAAGATATAATAACAGCCAATTAAAGTATAAAAAGGTGCTGAGCAACAACAGTCATCTGGAAATTGCAAATTAAACCACAAGAGCACCTCACACTCACTACAGTAGCTGAAATGAAAACAAACAACAATTCCAAGTATGGGTGAAGATGCAGAATATCTTGAAGTCTCCTACATTGCTGGTATGAGAGTAAAATGGAATGAGCACTGTGGCAAAAAAAATCCACTTTTTTTTTAATAGAAATGTGGCAAATACATAACCTATCACTTGGTAATTTCCTTTTACTTTTTTCCCCAAGAGAAATAAAAATGTATTCAGAAAGACAAGGCAAGAATTTCATAGTTCTCTATTCATAGTAGCTAAAACCTGAAATCAACTCAAATGTCCATTAAGAAAAGAACATACAAACTGTCATGTATCTATATACTGGAAGATAAGTCAGTAATGAAAATTTCAAACTCTATGTAAATACAACCACACAGATAAATAACAAAATGATATTTTAAGAAGGCCAGACACACAGAAAACTTACTGTATGATCCCATGCATATGGATGTCTTAAAGGGACAAAATTTAGCATCAGAATGGTAGTTACCTCAGGGGGTGAGAGGAGCTCCCACAAAGGGGCATGATTTAACTAACTTTGTTCTCTGTCAGATGGCTTTGCACTCATCAGAGAAAGAAAACACCCTCCAATCAAGTTGTGGTCATGCCATAATCCTTTTTACTAATTCCTCCCTCCAGTTAGGATTTTAAGCATGCACACACACAACCAGTATATTTTTCAAGTCACTGGAGCTAGGATTTGAACAGCTGTCAGCCATGTGGGATCCAGCTTCCTTAACTACTGCATTATGGGGCTGGTCCAACAATAATTTTCTAAGATAATGAAAAAAATTGAAAATATCCAGTATCAGCAGACCAGTATTAAAAGAAATATTAATAGAGGACTTTGTCACACAGAAGAAAAGTAGACTATAATGGAAACAAAGACTTGGAAGGAAGAATGAACAGGAAGAGAAAGAGAAAATGTGGAGTTGAAATCTAAGTTAAATGTTTCTGTGTCAAAAACAAGTACGTAACTTCCAAAATTACTAAATACAAAATAATACAAGGATATTACTTTGAAACATTAAAGGTAATATGAATGGAACCATCTTAAATAGTTTAAAGTTTTCATATCTGGAGAACAGGGTTCATGGGTAAGAGACATTTGTGGCAGGATACTGTTGTTATTCTATGAAATACTTTTAGTGCAATGTGACTTAAAAATAGAACCTATACATATATGTATCATGATAAAACTTAAGTAATAAAATTACAGAAGACAAATAAAGATGCTCAACCTTGTTCTATTAAAAAAATAAAAACTGAGGCCAGCAGGTGGAATGGAGGTTAAGGCAGCTGGATCCCACATGGCCAACTCGAATCCCAGATCGGTGGCTTAGAAATCACACCAGGCCTGTGTGTATGTGTGTGTCTAAAATCCTGAGAGGAAAATGGAGGACAAGGGACGGTAGCATGGCCATCTTCCCCAGAGTGTGTGTGTGTGGGGGGTGAATTCTCACCTTTTCTCACTTTTTCTGTCCCTCTGTTCTCTGGTGAGTGCATGTGCCCTTTGGCAAAAAATTTTTTTAAAAAAAAGAAGAAGAAAAGAAAAACTGATCTAATGGACTCTTTCACTGAGAAATACATATGACTAAGGTAACTAAAGAAAAAGTGCAAAATTTAGCAACAATAATGAAAGAAATAGAAAGATTTCTCAAGAATTGTCCACAAGGGTAATACTAGACACCGGTGGTGTTATGCAGGCTCTTTCAAATCGCAAAGTAAGAGATTTTATTAAAAGGTTCCAGAGTAAAGAACAAAAGGTAGAAAGCATGAAGTTATTTTCACAAAGCAGGCATATCTGATATATACTGTCACCAGAAAAATGAAAAAAACTGAAATGCTGCTGAATTTTACAGTACATATAACATGAAAAACCCAAATAGCTAACAAATCAATCTAGTCATATGTTGACAAAAAATACACGATAGTCAAACTTATTTTATCATAGGAAATGATAGATGAGATATAATTAGGAAATCTTTAACCTACTCTTTATATTGTTTATTTTTATAAAGAACCATATGATTTTTGACAGTTGCTAAAGGGCATTTCATAAACTTCAATACTGATTTCTGACAAAAGTGAACATTGGAGTAAACTTTTTTAACATGTGAAGAATGTAGAAGCAAATTAGTTGCTATTTGTCACAGTACTGAAACAGAAGAACAGGTATATAAAATTAGTAGATGTGTAGCTATTTTCTATTCCATCTTCATTAAATTAATGGAATTCAAATATCAAAGTCCTCTTTACAGTTGAGTTATGGCAGGCCTAACAACTTCCTATAACCAGTACTTCATGTAGATTTGATAAATATATAATATTTGCTACTAGAAATGAAAACTAATCTATCAGAGTGCTAATGGTATTTCTATTAAAGTCTGAGACCAAAAAGGATTCCTGTATATCAAACTGTTATTTAACGAGAGATGAATTAACCTATACAAAACGCCAAAAAAGTATTACATTCTGAGGATTGATCTGAATAAAAATATACCAGTTCAATTGAAATATAAGAAGAGTTTACTGGGAGAAATGAAAATAAGGTGGATAAATTGACATACATAATTTTCTTGCAAAGGAAAACCTAATATTGCAAAGATTACACATTACACATTATTCAAATTTTCAAAGAGATTGTGTGGAGCTGAAAAAACTTTAATAAAATAATTCTAATATCCAAAAATAACAGAAAAAAGCCAGTGCAGTAGAAAAATATTGAAAACAACAATGGTCAAATGACACTTTACTGATAGACATTACCTATAAAAGTGGAATAATTAAAAAAAATTAAAAGTGGAATAAGTCTAACCGTGTGCTACTCTTAATAGAATAGATTCATTGACCATGAAAAGTAATAAAAAGTTGGGAACCAGCAGTTAGCGTAATGGCTGTGTCACTGGACTCCCATGTAGTCGACCGCGGTTCTCATCCCGGACCCGGTGGCTTAAAACTCACGCTGGGCGAGTGTGCGTGCGTGCCCAAGATCCCGAGAGGAGAATGGAGGAGAAGGGGAGAATGTAGGAGAAGGGATTGTGGCGTGACCATACCCCCTGTGGGATGATTTCTCGCTTTCTGTCTCTATGTCTCTCTGTGTCTGTCTGGCGAGCACACGCACCCTATAGTGAAAAACCTCTCAAAAAAAAAAAAGTAATAGAAAGTCCAGGAACATAAATTTATATTTAATTCAAATTAAGGTGGATTCTAGTTCAGGAAAAAAGAGATTGTTTTTGGATTTGAGTCTATAAGGTCTCTTTACTAACTACTCATATCTTCCATTGTAATGCAAAAGTAACCCAAAACAGAATGTAAATGAGTGAGACAATGTTTCTTTTTTTGGAGAGGTTTTTTGCTATAGGGTGCGTGCGCTTGCCAGACAGACAGAGAGAGACAGAGAGATAGAAAGCAAGAAATCACCCCCAGGGGGCATGGTCACGCCGCAATCCCTTCTCCTCCATTCTCCTCCTGGGATCTTGGGCATGCACGCACACGCGCCCAGCTTGAGTTTAAGCCACTGGGTCCGGGATGCGAACTGTGGTCGACTACGTGGGAGTCCAGCGACACAGCCATTACGCTAACTGCTGGTCCCGAGACAATGTCTCAATAAAACTTTATTTACAAAACACCATGGAAAATGTCAGAGTAGGGAATTCTGAGGGAACATTATTCCAAAGAAATAATGAAAAAAATCTGGTAAAGCTGTCAGAATCAACTTTGTTGAAACTCTGAAAATCAGTAAATGGTTTGTAGCAATCAAGTGAATGCTTGATTGCTGAAAAAAGAAAAAAAGAGACTGAAATAGTTTTGTAATTTCTCTCTCTCTCTCTCTCTCTCTTTTTTGGTAGATGTTTTTGCATTAGGACGCATGCACTTGTTGGAGAGAGAGACAGAGACAGAGACAGTGAGAGGGAAAGTAAGAAATCACCCCCTCTCAAGGGAGATGGCCATGCTATAATCCTTTCTCCTCCCGGATTTTGGGCATGCATGCACATCCCTGGCACAAGTTTCAAGTCACTGGGTCTGGGGCTCAATCACAGTCTGCCAGGCCATGTTGAGGGAGTCCAACAATGTAACCACTACACCATCCACTGGTCCCTGGCTTTGTAATATTTTAACTTGCTTTGCCTCACCAACACTCCTCCCCAGTATTGAAGATATCTTGAAAAAAACAGCAAGTATTCTGATGTTGGCTTGTGATATGTAGGGAGCAAAGTGTGCCTGGTTCTAAAGTAATAGAACAAGTGGATATCCACATGCAAAAAAAAAAAAAAAAAAAGAATCTTAAAAGACCTCAAACATTTTGCAAAAGTTATTACATCTTGACACAGACCTCAAACATTTTGCAAAAGTTATTACAAAATATATCAGAGACCTAAATAAAAAATACAAAACTTCTGGAGGATAACATAGGGGGAAATCTAAATGATGTTGGGTTTTAAAGTGACTTCTTGGATAAAACACCAAAAGTATAATCTGTGAAAAATACTGGGTTGTCAGAAAAGTTATTTTTCTATGCAAACATGTATGAGAACATTTCTGATGACCCAGAAAAGGGTCTTTTAATGGACTTTATTAAAACTAAAAATTTCCTTTTGAATTTTTAAAAGGTTTATTTCTTCAGAAACAAAGAGACAGAGAGACAGTCATCTTCAATAGGGTCTTCATCTCAGCCAGCTCAAATCACAGGCACAAATGTATGTACCCACCATGCTCAGAGACTTCCTGGCACATGAAACCAGGACCTTTTCTATGTTAGTTCAGTTTTGTTACCATTGTGATAATACCCCCAAATTTTAAGATTTAAAAACCTAGTCTACAAAAGACACTCTAAGAGAATGAAGAAGATAAGCCACAGATTTTGGAAAATATTTGGAAAACAAATATCCAATAAGAGACTTGTATCTAACACACCCAAAGGACATTTAAGACAATAAAACCTCAATATATAATCCCCCAAAATGGAAAAAAAAAATCTCAACAGATACCGCACCAAAGAAGCTATACTGACAAACAACATAGGAAAAGAATCTCAACAATATATGCCATTAGCAAACTGAAAATTAAAATAGCAATGAAAGATTAGTATACCTCTATTAAGTAGAATGGCTAAAATTCAAAACACTGACAATGAAAACTGGCTAAGATGTGTACAACAGGGACTCCCATTTGTTGCTGGTGAACTACAGAGTAATAGCAGAGTAGCTTGTACCAAATAACATCCTGAACTTTAGATCTAATTTTCACAAAGACAAATAAGCAAAAACACCTGTCAGAAGTGATTCAAAAGCAACAGAAGGTAGGCAGAATTGAGGGATAATTTAATACTTGAAAGGTGGTAACCACTGAGTAAGATCAATATTCACATGACTTTTCCTCAAGAACACTCAGTACCTTTTGTGCATAGCAGCTAGAAGTAAAGGAAAAATCCACTCTTATTGACCTGATGGACAAAAGACAGAGTTTATAATTACAAGAGTGAATTCAAATTGTGAGAAAAATTTTAGGAGGAAAAAAGATACAAAAAAAAAAAAGCACAAACATCTGCCTCTAAATTATTTCAAATCCTTAGGTTAACTCTGACAGCAGTTTAGTTTTTTGAGTTAGTTTTCATTGCCATGAAAACTCTAATATTTGGGTCATCTGTGTCTGCTTGGGAGAAATTCCAAGTAGCTCAAAAAAAAAAAATTGAGAAGGAAGAGGAAAAAAGAGAGGGAGAGAAGGAGGAAGAGGATGAAGAAAAAAGGGAGGAGAAAACTAAAAACTTGAAAAATGTGAGCAGAGAATTGTTGCCTATCACTGAAGAGACAGAATTCATTCTTTGAATCATGCCAAGGTAGAAATCTGTCATAAACTTGATGGATTTTCTATTGAAATCACCCAAGGGTATATCTTAGAAGTAAAGATTATGACCCAGGAAATGATTCACACAAATCATAAAGCCAAGACGGCAAAAGTCCAAGATATTATGCTTCATGGGGATGCTTTTTTATATTCTCTTTCTCTCTCTCTGTTTCTCAGTTTCTCTCCAGTGAGCACACATGACCTCTGGCAAATTGAAAAGGAGTATTATCCTAAGGGGAAAATTATTAAAAGTGTTATCTTTAGAATAAGGAATAAGACAAAAACCATACAAGAAAACTTCAAGAAGTTCTTGGAAAAGGGAATTAAATCATACAAGGATACTTCAAGAAGTTCTTGGAAAAGGGAATTAAAGTATGAGTTAATTTTGGTCCAAAAAAATGAAATTTATGTACAGGTTTTTCATAATTCCTATTTTCTGTGAATTTTTGAAGGTTTCACATATTTCTTTACATTGTATGCGAAGTTCTATGATGTATAATTTTATAAACCAAATAAATAAGGATTAGAAATGAAGAAATATAATCATAACTGTTTGTAGATAATATGACTGATTCCTTAGACATACAAAAAATTCTTCTGGTAATCTATTAAAAATAATTGTGTAATTTAATAAGTGACTGAATAAAAGATTCACCAACAAATGAAAGTCAGATGAATTTCTAAACACTACCGACAAATTACTAGCAAAGTACTCTTTAAGATAAGATACAATTTATAATAGCAACAAAGCTATAAATTATTAAGTGTAAATCTAACAAAAGGTGTGCACAATCTGCATGTATAAACTATTATAAATTTTACTGAATTACATTAAAGAAGATTCAAACAAGAGGACACAACATAACTTATAATAAATATATTGATCATTCCAAATTAATTTAGTTATTAAAATTCCAATTATGAAAAACTGGGCTGTTTGTAGAACTTGGCAAATTACCTATAAAAATTATATTCTAGAGTAAAATTCTAATATTATCCAATTTCTTTTGAAGAATAATTATAATAAGATGTTTCTGCTGGATGTCAGGACAGATTTTGAAGCTATAATAATAAGGCAGTGTGGAACTGGCAAGCTGATCAATAGAATATAAGCAACATCTCAGAAAAAAAGGCTTACAATATAAATGTGTTGTAAGAAAGAAGCAACATAGGAGATTAGTTAGAAAAAAATATAGCAGTTCAATTAATAAAAGTACAAAAAATTATTCTCCTTAAAGAAGAAATCAATTCCAGGTAGATTAAGGACTTAAATGTAACTATGTGCACGTTTCAAGTTAATTTCTTAGTTACATTTGTTACACAGACAGGAAGTCTATGTGACTATTTTCCATTCTCCAGCCATCAACATCTGATAAATCTATAAAGTTTATTTCTATTTATAATAAGAAATCATGAAAACTGGGTATATCTTGCTTAAAGTGTCTTAGATTAAAATTTTCTTAGTATCTCTTTGCTAGTAAATTCCATAAGTATGTTTATAAGTAAGTTTGGTGGAGGTCAACATTACCTTCTCCAGACAAAAGGGAATGGAGAGTTACAAATATACTGTTAATTTTTTCCTTCCCTGAAAGAAATATATCTGTAGTCTAAATTGAGATAAAAATTGAGGTGGAGATATGAGTGAGAGACAGTGGGGAAAGGATTGTGATTCTCTATATAGAGAAGATGTTAAAATGAATGAGGGTCATAAAAGTATGTTTCTTTGACATGTTGAAGAAATTATGAATTCTTCACAATGCCCTGAGCAGATGGAAGGAAGTGAGGGTGAATTAGCTTTACTGGGATCATAAATGGCCCCAAACTGTTGGTGACTAACAGTACTCATTGTTTACCCACATTATTGGTCACTGAAGGAACACACCATTCTTTTTTCTTTTCTTTAATTGCCAGAGTGTGTGTACATTAACAAAAGAGAAAGAGAGAAAGAAAGAGAAAATACCCTCAACAAGGTGTAAATGTGGTCACACTATAATCCTTCTTTCCATTTCTCCTTCCCCATTAGGATTTTGGGCATGCACATGCACTAATCCAGTGTATATTTTAAGTCATCAAGGCTAGAATTTGAACCATGGTCAGTCATGTGGGATCCCGCTCCCAATGAGCAGTGATTAACCACTGCACTATGAAGCCCACCCAAGAGAACATGCCATTCTTATGGAAAAAATGGCAAAAGATGAAGAACTGAAGAAATCATGAATGTTTATACTGCTGCATGAAATTATCATAATGCCAGTTCTGTTTACATTAAATTGCCCAAGTAAATCATATGGTCTAACCTCTCAATGGGGTATTATACTCTCACAGACTATTGTAACACCACATATCAATAGGCAGGATGTATATTCATCTTACAGGAAACAGGAGTGTAAATTATGGAAACTTGAATATAATCTACTATTAGAGACAAGTTAAAAGTAAATGGAGACAGGAATATAGTGGTAATATTGTCAATGCTATGCCATGTATATAACATCTTAGTGTTTGAATATTATCTTGTAAGCAGGAAAATTAAAAGGACTGAATTTGACTATTAGAAATATCCTTCTAGCTATGTAGAGGATGGATTGAAGGAGAGACATGCTATAGGAACTATAAAACTACACTAGCTAAAACAAACAGTATGATACTGGTGCAAACAAAGTAAATAAACATACACATAGATTAATGGAACAGAATAGAGAAGCCAAAAAGAATCCACATATATATAGCCCATTTATTATTGATAAAGATGCAAAGAGCATTCACTGGGGGAAAAAAGTTTCTTCAATAAATTGTATTGAGAAAACTAGACATTCATATGTAGAAGAAGGAAACTAGACTCCTACTTCCCAACACATATACATATAAACTCAAAACGGATTAGACTTAAATATAAGACCCAGAACTATGAAACTACTAGAAGAAAATGAAAAATACTTCATGATATTGGTATATGCAGAGTTTTTGAATAAAACTTCAAAATTACAGACAATAAAAAATAGACATTGGATTCTATCAATCTAAGAACTTCTGCACAGTAAAAGAGATAATCAAAACACTGAAGATACAATCTACAGAGTGGGAGAAAATATTTGCAAACTATACATTCAATTAATAATCAAAATATACAAGGAAATCAGACAACTCATCAACAAATAACAGTAATTATAATAATCCAGTTTTAAATTGGGCAAATGATCTGAATAGATATTTCTCAAACATAGACTTACAAATGGCAAGTAAATATATGAATAGATGCTCAGTGTTACTAATAATGAAGGAAAGGCAAAACAAAAGCACAATGAGATATCATCTCTCTCAGAAAGAGATACTGTTTTAAAAAGTATTTATATTGGGGCACTCTGTGGCCTGGTGGTTAAGGCAGCTAAAGCCTACAGGACCGATTGCATGGTTTAAATCCCAAACTTAGAAACATGAAAATGATACCGGCTGCATATGTGTGCATGTGCAACATCCTAAAAGGAAAGAAATGGAGAAGGTACTGCAGTGTGGCCATGTTCTATGGGAAATATTTTCTCTCTTCTTTCTCTCTCTGTCTCTTTATCTCTCTCCATTAAGTGCTTGCACCCTCTGATAAATTAAAAAAATATATAAGTAATAATCCAGGCAGTAGTAGTAGAGATTAAGATATAAGGGATAGTAAGGAGAAACAGCTATAATTTATGAGCTCTAATGAATGACATTTTAGGGAGTAAAAGACTGATATGAAGACAAGAATTTCAGGTTTTTCTTTTTTTTTTTTCTGGAGAGGTTTTTGCTATAGAGCACATGCGCTTGCCAGACAGACAGAGACAGAGAGACAGAAAGCGAGAAATCACCCCCCAGGGGGGATGGCCACACAGCAATCCCTTCTCCTCCATTCTCCTCTCAGGATCTTGGGCACACACACACACGCACCCGGCTGAGTTTTAAGCCACTGGGTCCAGGACGCGAACCGCGGTCGACCACATGGGAGTCCAGCAACACAGTCATTACGCTAACTGCTGGTCCCTAGGCCTGATCTTATAAGCACATCATATCAAGAAATAATCTACGGACTAGCACATGGCATAATGGTTATGTCAGTGGACTCCCTCCCATATGGCTGACCATGGTTTGAGTCCTGGACCTGCTGACTTGAAACTCATGGCTGGGTGCATGTGTGTTTATGCCTAAAATCCTGAGAGGAGAGTGGAAGAGAAGGGATTGTGTCGTGGCTATCCCCCCTGGGGATTTTGGGCATCATGCACATGTGCCCAGCATGATTTTCAAGCCACTGGGTCTGGGAAATCAAAAGGCCTGGCAACAGTGACATGCTCATAGGGCTACCATTGTGCAATAATGAAGCCACATGGGAAACCTTTGTTCAGATTCCACGTCAACCTGAACATGGTTGATCCTGGATAGGTGGGAGCCTGGTGAGAGAGGATTGTGCCGTGGCAAGATTTTATCAGGAGTCTCTGTCTTTTTCCTTTTTCTTTCTCTCCCTCTCTCTTTCTTTATGAAGTAAATATTTTTAAAAGAAAGAGTAAGAGAGAAATTCATGAAGACACTTGATAAAAATGGTATTAAATAAGTAAAAAAACTGTACACTGAAGTCATAGAAGTCAAAGAACAAAATCATTTCAAGGATACAGTAATAAGTAACATCAAAAAATACAAAGAGATTATGCAAAATAAGGCCTTCTATGAGTCCATTAGATTGGCAACCTTTGCCAGTTTCAGTGAAGTGGAAGAATAGAAGTCAGGATGTGGTATGTTAAAGAATGGGGTTAGAGGCAAGATATTAAGGAGCATATCAGACAAAGAGGAAGAGCAAATTAGGCCAATAGTTTGGGGTGGGATGGGTTGATGTTGTTGAAAGGAGTTGTGGTAGTTTTTTGTTTATTTGTTTGTTTTTTCTTTTTCTTTTTGCTTGTTTGTTTGTTTGAATTTTGGAGAGACTACATCATATGAATAGGTTCTATGAAACTCAATAGAGAGGAGAAGGTTGAAAATACAGAAATAAGGGACCAGCAGTTGGCATAGTGGCTATGTCGCTGGATTCCCACGTAGTCAACGATGGTTCTAGTCCCAGACCCAGTGGCTTAAACTCACACCGGGTTCATGTGCATGTGTGCCCAAGATCCTGAGAGGAGAATGGAGGAGAAGAGATTGTGTCATGGCCATCCTCCATGGGAGGTGATTTCTTACTTTCTGTCTCTCTGTCTCTCTCTGTCTGTCTGGCATGTGCATGTGCCCTATAGCAAAAACAAAAAACAAAACAAAAACAAAAACAAAAAACTTCCCCAAAAAAAAAAAAAAAAAAAAGAGACCAAAATAAAAGAAAATATAGAAATAAGAGAGGATGACATATTGGACAAAAGTTCATAAATAATAAGAGGGGATCAGATAAAGAATGTAGGTGGAAGAATTGCCTGTAATAAAAAATGGAATGACTTGATTGTTCTATGCTTTTTAAAAAGTAAATATACCAAGGGTCTTCAAACATTTTCTGTACAGAGTCAGACAGGCTTTGGGGCCATACGGTCTGTATCATAGCTACTCAGCTCTGCCATTGTAGAGTAAAAGCAGTCACTAACAATACATAAATAAATAAGTGTGCATTTTATTATTACAGGTGAGTGGCCATAGTTTCCTGGCTGTCATATTATTTTACTAAATCTCTCTAAGAAAATAGAAGACTAGATGGCTCTGGGGTCAGCAGATTTATATCATGGAAAACAGGGTCCAGAGATCCTGATCTCTAGCTCTCAGAAATAAAGTCATGTGTACACTATGTTAAAACAACTGGATAATTCAGAGAACACAGTCAACAATTCAATTATGCAGTTTAAAGGGGGAATTTATGGATTTATTTGTCACAGAGCAGGCTTTCTTCGTGCTGACATAAATTTATTTCTTTTAGAATGAGTAATTGAGAAGTTAAAATACTTTTCAACCCTTAATAAACACTCTATCTTGTCATAAATAAATAAAACAGTTTGGTTTTGAATTCTAATGGAAAGTGTCAGAACTTTGGCTGAAAAACCCTGGCTTCTAATTAAATCAGCATGCTTGCTAACTCCAAGTAGTGCCTCATCACATTAACTACAAAGCTATGATAAAGATCATTTCCAAAAGAGAGTCACAGGAAGTACAAAGACCATGTCAAATATGTCAGTACTCAGTGCCCGCCCCCAGTAGGCCCTCCATACATGTTTGTTGCTTTGATATGCAGCTGTCCTCCAGTAGGGTATAACAGACTAAATGCTTACTGTTTCACAGCTGGGACAAGGTTCATTTGAACATTGCTTACTGACATCATAACATGTTCAGCTCTGTTTGCGAGAACTAGGGGACCTCTCAGCAACAAACAGATCACCTCTTTAAGCCTATTATTAAAGTTAAGTCCGTATTTTGGACTCAGGCCAAAGGAAAAACAATTACGTATCTTCCCAAATATTCAAAATCCAAGAAGAATTTTACTTCCTAAATCCCACAAAATCCAAGAAGAATTTTACTTCCCAGATCCCATATCAACTTGCCAATGATTTCATTAAAACTGGGTTTGTATTAAGTGCTGAAAAACAAATCCCTTCCCACATAGGGGGGATTTCTGAATTCCCTTGCTCTGCTGATTAAATCCATTTTATGCTGGATATTTTACTCTGCATTTCTCTGCCAAGTCTCAATATACTCTGGGACACACTACTATGCACTTTGAATTTATAAATCCCAGATTTCTTTTCTACATCTAACATTGTGGTTATGTGACTCTACCTCCAATTTTTTTTTTTACTAATAGGGAAAATGATGCTCAAAGACGGTCAGCTAGTGCCTTAGACTCTGATCTAAATTTAGGAGTCCTTCCAACTGGGACTTATATAGCAGACTCCTATGAGCTCAAATACGGTTATTTCTGCCAGCATATTAGCTCATTACATTTTCTTTGTCCCTTACCTATTTGGCATAGTACTGAGGCACAGTGCAGGTATAAAATACACTACTCATTATAAACAAATGAGGGTCAAAAATCTTGCATAGGCTGATTGCACATATTATGCCTCATCATTATAATAGCATTCCCTGGAGGAAATGACATAAATCACCAATTCTATATGAAATAGGTCAGATATAATAAGTCAATTATAATCCAATCTTCTCATACTATATTTGAGGAAATTGAGACCTAGAGGGAAAGGAATTTCTTAAGGTTGTTCAAACTAACTAGTGTCAGATGTAGGACTGACACTCTCAACCCAGGGCTCTTTTCATTTTCCTGCCTCTCATACATGTAGGACAATACAGGAAACAGGAACTCATCTTTCTTTGTTTTTGAATTTTAAGCTGCATCAAATGCAATCTATTTGGCTTCATAGACATGAAAATATAATTTTTTAGAGATATTTTTGCTATAGGGTACATGGGTTTGCCAGAGAGAGAGAGACAGAAAGAGAGAAATCATGTTCCCCACCCCTGTGGGGATGGCACACTGCAAACCCTTCTCCTCCATTCTCCTCTCTGGATTTTGGGCATGCATGCACAAGTGCACAGGGTGAGTTTTAAGCTGTTGGATTAAAACTGCATGTTACTTCAGCGACATAACCATTACACCATCTGCTGGTCTCAAAAATAATATATTTTTAAATTAAGAAAATAAGTAAGTAAATACATATTAAAGAAAAAATAATTAATTAAATTGTTATTGTACTACATCAATGTTTCTCATTTGTAGGTGGCAACCTACTATTGGAATTTGAAATAGTTGTTAGGGTCACAAACTGATTTTTAATAGATAGAATAGAATACATCAGAAAGTCTCACATTAGTAAGCATATTTCATGAATTTTTTGTATTAGTTACATATATGTATGTACTGTTATAACTTAAACTGCTTCATTTCCTTTGCATCAGATAAAAATACTCGAGGGATGAGCAGATGGTGTAGTGGTTAAGCTGTTGGACTCCCATGTAGTTGACCGTGGTTTGAGTCCCAGATATGGTGGCTTAAAACTCAGACTGGGCATGTGTGTGTGCATGCCCAAAATCCTGAGCGAAGAATGGAGAAGGGATTAGGGTGTGGTCATCCCTCCTGGGGGGTGATTTCTTACTTTCTGTCTCTCTGTCTCTCCAGCAAATCATTGAACTACATGACTCTCTCTGGTTCTACACAGCAAAAAAGGAAGAGTTGTTATGAGTTAAGAAAGAAATTTCCATGCTGCTGTTGTCACTGTAGTGGAATTATTTGATTTAGCCTCAATTGAAGAAGAGTTCTGCCTGGTCTTTTCGTGTACTTCTCTGGCATAACTACATGTATTCAAATAATGCTCAGTCACCCCCACTACACCCCCCCCAACCAGAATAGAGACCCTTGTGAGAATACAGAATGACATCACCACTGCTCTAACAGGCAACTGAGTGCCACTTGACAGGTTTCAAGGAAAATGCTGACAAAAGCAAAATGCCTTCCCAGCTGCTGGGAAGAAGCAGCTCCCAAACCACAGAGGAAAACACTGTGCCAAGCAATGGGGCATAGCTTTCTGCTGATGGCAAAGAACACTGAAGGTGAGTCATTCAATCAAAGAGGGGCTGACATTCCTAGGAGCAAAGAAACCCCAGAGGGGAAAAGGCAGAAATGCCCTCTGTCTGTTTCAACCCTGGTACAGTCAGTTAAGAAAATATTTTCAGTCTTTCCTCACTGTGAATATATGCAATTTCTGTCCCTGTCCTCCATTTTAACTGTAAAATTTCTGCACAAGACTGGCTATACAGAGAATAATAGAAGAAAATAAAGCAAATGAACTGGGAAAATACTTAAGATCCAGTTGCAGTAATTCTCATAAATGTAAAGTTAATCAACTAACTTTGAGTAACTTTTGCTGCAGGTACTAATGAATTCTGTATAAACCACACAGAGAGATCTCTTGTCTTAGATACTTTCAGAAAATTACACTGATACCATAGATTATTAAACTCAGCCATTTTAATACTAAATTTGATTTCTAGTTTATATCACCCCTCATTTACAATACCATGGAGGAAGATGGAGTGGGTATTGTGTCTACTGAGATGCTCTCCTCCTACTCCCAGGATTTGGAAAATAGAAAAGTAATTCCTTTCATGCAGAAAGCCAAGATGAGTATTAGGGTCAACTGCAAATTCACAGATAAACCAATATAAGAAATAACAGACCAGTATAAGGCTATCTTTTGGACAGGATGTAGCCAATCAGCTAAGGAGGAGGGCAAAAGCTAATGGTAAAGAAAAACCTTGACTGAGCAATTTAGGACAGTTTCAGTCAGTCATTACACATGTCAAATGGCTACCCCTACTTTTCTACTGCTCTTTGCCAGCTTCCCTCTCTATTTCAATGGGCCTTATTTTTTTCTTTCTAGACTTCATTAGTGAATAATAGGAAACAGATTTTTCCAGAGTCATGGGATATCTCCACAGAACATGTTTGAATAAGGGGATATCTCTGCTACTTGCTTAGGTGTTTCCTTACTCATTTTGGAAAATGCAGGTATTCAGGGACTTCAAGGGATATTCACCGTTTCCCCAGTCCAAGCTTACTTTTTATCCCCCCCTATGACTTTAATACTTGGGAAGATACGTGTTAATTTTATGAACTCTAGCTAGTGAGAGAAAAAATAGGATACACTCTAATATGTGTTCCAAAGTTCTAATTCAACTGTTTTGTCTTCTTTTAGTTTTGTTTTATCATGTCTTAGCAACTCTCTTTACTACTTTAGTTTAACTTCAATCCTAAACACACACCAATCTACCAAATGGAAAAATGAAAAATGCATTTCTCCTACCAAAATTGTAAAATATTGGCCTGGTGTTTAAGTCAGCCAGATTCCACATGGCCAATCACAGATTTGAGTCCCAGACTTGAAGGCTTGAGAAGTATACAAGACAAGTGTGCGTGAGTACCCAAAATTCCAAAAGGAAGGAGAGGTGGAGGAGAAGGTATGGGTCGTGACTATTCCCCATTGAGAATGTTTTCTCCTGTCCTTCTGTCTCTGTCTCTCTGAGCAATGCATATGTACTTTATTTAAAAAAAAGCAAAATTCATAATTCATGTTTAGATCCAATGCTACCTTATTGTGTTTCCCTCACTATCCCCAACAGAGATTCTCTCCCTTTCCCTCCCTGCTCTCTCCTGAGAACCAAGTATCTGTAGCTTACTGGAACTGAATCTGATAAAGATGTACTTCACTTTCATAAATAGCCTGGACTTAACAGAAAGTCATCTCCATCATCAAGAAATTCTTACAGCTGGCCCTGTAGCATAGCAGTTAAACTGTGCATAGGAAGCTGGATCCCACTTTGAATTTTTGCCTTACAGCTTGAAGAACTTGCTCAGCATATGTGTATAAGTGGTCAAAATCCTGATGGGATGAATAAATAGAGGGGGCAAAAAGAGATTATTGAATGATCATGCCCCTTTGAGGTGCTTTCTCCCTTTCTCTTTCTCTGGCAAGCACATAGGACCTCTGGCAATAAAAACAAGATTTTCTTTTAAAGTTTGATATAGGGAATGTGTGCTTGCTGGAAAGAGACAAAGAGGGAGGGAGAGAGAGAGAAAAAAAAGTGAGAAAAAAACCCTACTCAGAGGGATGACCACACTTCAATCCTTCTCCTCCCCTCTCTTCAGAGGTTTTTGGGCATGTACCCAGAGTGTTTTCAAGATGCAGTGTCTAGGGCTCAAATCATGCAGTTAGTTATGTAGGATCCATCCCACTTAACCACCATGTGACCTGATTGATAAAAAAAAGAAAAATTTACTAGGTTCAAAAATAAGGTTAAATATAGATATAGATAGATGTAGATATAGATAGATATATTTCATATGTTTCAGTGTCTCCTTAAGCTATCTCAAATAATTACACAGTCTAAGTAAACAGTATTATGAGTCCTAATTAAATGCAATTATAAAACAAGACCTTCCAGCCAGATGGCTGCCACTTAAGTCTTCCCTATATAGTAAGTCTGCAACAACAATGTGTTCAGGTATAAACTTTTAAGTTATCAGTAATCTTTTATTACAGAGGGTGGAATGAGATATGGAGTGGATCAAGAAAACAGAATAGGGGAATGGAGGCTAGAAACTTTACTGAAGGAGATGTCTCAGACCTTTGAGTTCAATCTATGTTCTAAGACTGAAACTGATTGATGAAAGAGTTTTCTTACAAGTGTATGTAATTGAAACAAATGTCACAACCAAGTAATCCAATTTAATGGACAGGAAGAGTTTATGTAAACATCTATGTATGTATTTTAAAGTTCTTTATCAAAAGTATTTTTGTATATTTCTGGAAGATGTCTGCAGGAAAAAGCTTTCCAGGAGATAAGTAATAAAAATAATTAAAAGCCTGTTGATACATAGGTGATAAATCTACTTTTTTTCTTTCTTTCTTTTTTTTTTAATTCTCTGGTAATTAGTAAAGTATTTCTGTCAGTTTTTCCATACCACTGAACTAAATTCTTGTAAGAAATCTCCTCCTAAGCTAAAAGCATGTTAATTTACATGCAGATTTTGTAAGTTTTTATTATAATTAAATCAAAAGGTTTTCATGCCTGACAAGAAATTTCTTGACTTCTCACTAAAGTATGTAGTCTGAAGGACAGGCAGGACTGGAGAGATTACTATGCTTCCTGTTTATTAGATGAATATTTATAAAGGACATTTTATAACCAAGGAAATTTACCATTCCAGAAGCTCTTGCCGTCAAGTTAAGATTTGGTATCAGTTGCCAAGTTAACTTTAGATAGCCATGAAGTTAAGATATGCTAGTAAAAGAAATACAAAACTATAACCACATGGTTTATGTTTCTCCATATGTATCTGAAGAAGTGACATTTCCTTCATACTAGTCACTATCATAGGTGATATAATTATTACAATAGCACAAATACTACACAAAAATACATTTGTAAAGCTTTATTGATACTTTTAGACATCTTTGCTTTTTTATAGGTACTCGATTACAATAAATATTCATCCTTTGAAGACAAATTTCATGGTTGGGAAAAAAGATAAAGTCGCATGAAACAATAATATAGTAAAAGAAACGCATGATCAATCTAAATAGCATTAGTTTGAGCTAAAAACATTTTAAAGGAGACATTCCATGAGTCAAAGCATTATCACAAAGGACAAGACTAAAAGTCCTTCCCAAATTGTTACACATGACGATTGATAGGACATTTGACCTCATTAAACAAATTTGGATGGAAAATTGCCATTGATGTCACTGTAAAACAAGTACTTTTATTATCATTTGTAGCTAATGTTCACTCATGATTCCGCCATAAAAATAACAGAGACTTGCCATTAGGGACAGTGTTACATTATTTTCATGTCATTCTTAAAGCATGATGTCGCTTAATCTATTTTCTAAAAACTTCATTAATGTCTAAACTCAAAGACACTCAAGACAGTGTTTAAAAATACGGTTTCTGCTGTTATAGTTTCAGAAATTCAACTGAGTCTAGCATTTAAAATGAGGGGGCTATCAGGAGAGTAGGTGGTATGGACGTTAAGGCCGCAGAATCCCACATGGCCCACTCTGTGAATTAAGTCCTTGACTCCAGCAGTTGGAAAAGCAGTACGTATGGGACAGCAGGTAGCATAGTGGTTAAGGTGCTGGACTCTCACATGGCCAAGCATGGTTTGGGTGCCAGACTGATTGCTTGACAATCACGCCATGTGGGCTGAATGTGTCCCCAAAATCCCAGGAGGATAATGGAAGAAAAGGGATTGTGGCATGGTATCACCCAAAGTAAGTGGTTTCTTATTTTCCCTCTCACTGTTTCTCTCTTTATTTCTTTGGTGATCTCATCTGCCCTATGGCAAATATCTTAAATGAAAAATGCCAGACATGTGTGGGTGCCTGCTCAAAATCCCAAGAGGAGAATAGAGAAGACAGGAATGTGGCATGGCCATCCTCCATGGGGGTTGATTACTTACATTCTCTCTCCCTGTCTTTGATAAGAACACCAGATCTACGGTAAAACTAAAAAAAAAAAAATAGAAATAAAATGAGTGAGTTACTAGTTCATTAATCCACAAAAGGATCAAACAACTAAGCTGTGGGAAGAACTGCTAGCAACTTTGCCTCAGGAGCAATTGGAGCAGGAATTCCAATTATGTCTGTTGTGTCTATTTTTCTCTGAAAAGCTATTTTATTATCTTTCACCACAAATCAGTTCTTGCCACATGACAGTATTTGAAACTGCCAAGAGCTTTCAAAGTTTTTAACTTATGCATTGAGACATAGAGGGAGAATGTCCTCTTGGATTACAAATCCAAAAACTCCAATGAAGGAAATGGTTAGCCAAGCTTGAGGTCAGTTACTAATACTTGACTTTTTAACCATGATCTAAAGGATAAAGCCATGTCAGAATATGACAAAACCTTTATGAATAACGTGGCTGGAGTAGGAATAGAAGCAGTGCTCAGAAGGGATGAGGTATGCTGAACAAGACAGTAATAGGCAACTTGTAAAGTGTAAACATTACAAACAACTCTAATGCCAAATAATCTCTTTATTGTTATTTAAATTAGGACATATATATTTAGTGTAACCTCTGACACCATTAAAAGTAATGTTTAGAAGTCATTTTTATTCATGCAGATGAGAGCCTCCTGTAGGTGTGTGGTGATTAAGGCAGCTGGATCCAACATGGTCAACTATGTGGCTGAGTACCAGACACAGCAACTTGAGAAACATGCTGGGTGTGTGTATGTGCCTGTCAAAAATCAAAAAAAGAGGGGGAAATGGAGGGGAAGGGACTGTAGTGTGACCGTCTCCAATGAGGGAGCACTTTCTCTGTGACAAGCACATGTGCCCAATAGCAAATTAAAAAAAAAATGTAGGTAATTTCCATTAACATAATTTCAAAAACATGTAGTAGAAAGCAAATTGTATATACGATATTATTTAAATTATCTATGTAGAGGGAAAAAATCAGTTTCTCTTATCCTGTTATTCAACAATCAACACAGAAGATTTATTTGACCTCTGGTCTTCAAGAAGTATGTGAACTGGGAACCAGCAGTTAGCGTAATGGCTATATCGCTGGACTCCCACGTAGTCGACCGTGGTTCACGTCCCGGACCCGGTGGCTTAAAACTCATGCCGAGCACATGTGCGTGCATACCCAAGATCCCGAGAGGAGAATGGAGGAAAAGGGATTGCGGCGTGACCATCCCCCCTGGGGGGTGATTTCTCGCTTTCTGTCTCTCTGTCTCTCTCTCTGTCTGTCTGGTGAGCGCACACGCCCTATAGTGAAAACTTCTCCAAAAAAAAAAGAAGTATGTGAACTGAGCCAGCAAGTGGTTTGGTAGTTGAGGAACTGGACTCCTATATGGATGACTGTGGTTTGAGTCCTAGACCAGACGATGGGTTTTCTCACTTTCCCTTTCTCTCTTTCTCTCTGTCTCTTTCTCCCTCTGTCTCTCTCTGGTGATTACACATGCCCTAAAACAAATTAAAAATAATAATAATAATAATTTAAATTAAACAAATAATTCTGAAAAAAGAAGTATGTGTACCATCAAGCAATCAATTTTGCAGCAGAAATCAGCTGTACATCCACTAATCCAATTTTGATGCCATTTATCTGGAGACAGCATCAGATATCACTAGTTGAGAGTTCAATCTCCAAGACTCCCCTACTCCTACTTCCAATGCCAATCAAAGTCCCAGGTTGTTCTATCTGTACTTCTGACTAAGCTAATAAAAATCAGGTTTTCCACAATCCCCTCTTTGGGTTAAATTAATTTACTTGAGCAACTCACAGAACTCAGGGAAATACTTTCAATTATCAGTTTACTATAAATGATATTATAAAAACTACAGATGAAGAGTTGCCTAGTGTAAGGCATATGGTAATAGGCATAAAGTTTCCATGCCCTCTCTGCACACCATCTTGTATGTGTTAGCTGTCCAGAAGCTCTCCAAATCATGTCTCTATGGATTTAAGTGGAGGTTTAATTATGTAGACAGGACTGATTAAGTCACTGTTCATTGTTGATTGACTTAACCTTCAGTTTCTCTTCCCTCCCCAGAGATTGGGGGGTTGAGACTGAAAGTTTCAACCCTTGTATTGAGCTCTGGTTTTCTAGTGATCAAGCTCCATCCTGAAACTAACTAGGGGCAACCAGTCATTAACTAATTTACACATAAAAAAAAAGACATCATTTTGGAGATTCCAAGCAATTTAGGAATTGTGTGTCAGGAAACTGGGATGAAGACCAAATATATATTTCAAAATAATATAATATAAAACAATTCATGTGAAAAATTCCAAGAGCATGTAAAATGTTAACAAATGTTGACTATTGGTGTTTTTCTTGCTTCTTTAGCATATTTCTACTTTCCAATTTTCTAAAACTTTCTATAATTTATTGCTTTTACAAAACAAAACAAAAACAATGATATTAAATAAACTCTCTTACCTTTGACATTTTTCATCTCCCTAAGATCCTTTTACTACAGCAAATTCTCACTTAGAGATTTACCTTCACACACAATTTGATAACAATTGTTACTCAAAATAATGGTCATTCATTTTTTAAACTTGTCATGGAACAATATGCATTTCTAGTTATCACAGCTGACAGCACAGCATGGAATGAACAACTTAAAACACTGCTACTGCATGATGGAATCTGTCACAATAACTATCCGCAATAAGTAAACATACTCTTTCTTTCTCCAAAAGTCTTAAAATTAAATTCCAGAATAGTACTTTATTCAGCCTTTGTGTCTTAAACTTTCTTTTACATTTTTCTGTAAAGAATAATGTGTCTTGTTATATATTTCCAGGTTGCTTATATTTATCGCTTCTAACAAAAAGTTACTTATTCTATAATACCATATTCATGAAATAGCAAGTATGTAAAGGTAGGTGGAAAAGAATAAATAAAATAGAAGTGGGTTTTTGTTATACAAGATGATTCATAATAGGATTTCTTTAAATTATCATCTTCTCCAATATATTTGAAAATTACTCTATGTAGGAAAAATGTATATTATATAAGTACATAAAGTTTATAAAATAAGGTCCACCAATGTATAAGAAAATTGATATTAAGAATTCCACAATTTTTTGCCCTATATGTTACAATTTGCAATAATCTTAGTATATTATTAGCTAGGTCTCATCTATAGAAGGAAAAGAAGTAAAGAAGAGGTAGTTGGAAACATGTTAAGAGCCATACACTCTGCTATGAACAACTTCTCATTTAATCCTCCCAAGAGTTCTATGACATAGATACTACTCTACAGATTTGACAGACGAGGGGAAAAAAAAAAAACTCAGAAAGGTTAAGTAATTTTCCCAAGTTCAAGGAGCTAGAAAATGGCATATCTGAAATTCAAACCTAAACGTTTCTAATTCAATATCCGTAAGATTTCCAGATGTTCTGAGGCGAAAACCAAAGGTCAGATCTGAGCAATACTACTTAAAAGTAATAAAAGTAGTAAAAGAATATTATATTATATTTACAACTTTTATTTAGAGTTTCCAAAGGCTTATGGATTTAAACCATGCATGGATTCCATTTCCATAGGAATGGTAAAAATGGAATCCTCATTCCACCTTAAAAATAAAAAAACAACAGTGTAAATGATACTTCTGATTTCCCTTTCATAAACCTGCCCCCTGCAAAGCTGTCTCTGCTTAGTAATGGTACCATTTGCCAAGCCTAAAACATGTGAAATTCTTAATTACCACAATGTATTAATCCATATTAATTCTAAAGAATTATATATATATTTTTTTCATCAAAATGTCTCAATATTTCATTTATAGTCCATTCTCCTTGCCAAATTACTCCAAGGCACTAATCATTTCTTTCTAAGACTATTGCAGAAACCTCATTAAAGGTCTTCCAGTCCTATTCTTACTCCTGTAATCTATTCTTACAATAATACATAGATCTTCTAAAAAATTAATAATTTGCTATATTTCCCTTGAGGAAAGAGATTTATTATAGTCATAATCGTGATAGCAATAACATGAATATAAAAAAAGGTTGAGTCTCTCCACATTCATATATAAACTTTACTCAATTCCAATAAAATCTCAGTATTTTATTAGGAAGCTGGTCATTTGACCTACAATTTATATGAAATAAGAAAAATCTATAAGTAAATACAAGAACTTACAAAAACAAGTGGTCGTCTATGATGGCACAGTAGGAATGTAAGATTCAGTGATACTGACATCATATGGGAGAGTCCTGGTTCACATCCCAATACCTAACTATACCCACAGGGTGTCCATGATCCTGACTGTCTGGGGCTGGGGGATGATTGCAGCATGAGGGGCATATTGGGAGTAACTGTCTCTCTCTCACTCATGTAAGAAATAAATAAATAGGGACCACCAGATGGCATAATGGTTAGGTTGCTGGACTCCCACATGGTCAACTGCAGTTCAAATTCCAGACCTGGCGGCTTAAAACTCACGTCGGGATCATGTGTGCACATACTCGAAATCTTGAGAGGAGAATGTAAGAGAAAGGATTGCAGATTGCAGTGGTGATTTTTCACTTCCTGTCTCTCTTTGTCTCTCCAGCTAACACATGTGCCCTATAGCAAAAAATCTCTCTAAAATATATAAGTATACTTTGTTTAACAAAGAAAACATATAAAAACAATATCTAAAAGTAGGTGCCCTGACATATGTTAATCATTTATTACAAAACAGAACTATCCTTTCCTCATTGCATTAATAGATATTTCTCATTTCTGTTTAATAACAGCTGCCAGTTGTATTATTGTTTTTCTGATTATGTCCTTTCACCCCTGATTGCTCTTGTTTTCAAGGGTTTTACTGTGATCTTAGATGTCAATTTTCTTGTACTTATCCAATTTTTGGTTTATAACGTTCTTGAGTTATATTTTCTGGGTGTTTTTTTTGAGGAAGATTCTTGAACATCATCCATTCAAATATATTGGTTCTGCATCATTTATTCTTTCCCATCTTTTGGGTTGTCAAGTATATATATATATACACACACACACATACATAATCAGAGTTCTTCAAAAAGTTTATGGAAAATGTGTATTTTGAAAAAAAAACGTTATGCTTGGATTTCAACTTTTTTTTGCACCGTGATACACTTATGCTTTAATTCTATTTTTCCCACAAACTTTTGAATTCCTCTCATATTGCTCTCACCAGAGAGAGAGACAGAGACAGAGAAAGAGACAGGGAGAGGGAGAAAGTTCTCCCCAACAGGACATGGTCCATGAAACAATCATGGCACAATGCCTTTTCCTCTATCTCTTCCTTCTTTTAGGATTTTGAGCATCCATGCTCACATGCCTGGTGCATTTTTCTTTTTTTTTTTAATTAATTATCTTATTTACATTTAATCATGTCTTTACAGTGTACAACATTTCTTTTTACAGCACAAATACTATACATGTCATTCTATCCAAAGATATTGCTCTATTAGCAAATAGCTTCTCATTTTGTCAATTAAGTATACTTTTACTTGTTTTTTCCTTCCCCTTCCCCTGTCTCCATTCATACTAGACTTTTTTCCCACATTTTATTAATTCGCAAAGTACCCTAAACTAAAAGTATGGACAAAGCTAGACTCTAGTGAAAAGTACTCTGTAATTTTCTTCTGAAACTTTTTTTAAAATTTTAATTAATTAATTTACCTTCATTCCCTGAGCATCATCACAGCATACGAAATGTGATTTCCCATCCAGAATACACTGCACAGTGGCTTAATCATACATGTTATTGTCAATAAGCAAGTTCAGCTGGCATATACATATCTGTGAATACATGTCTGACTTTAGATGTGAAACTCTGAGTGGAATGAATATACTATAAGGTAGCATCTAGCTGATGCAATATAGCTTACTATGGTCATTAACTAGTTATTTTTAAATATATTTTTTAATTTCAAGAAAAGCAGTTTTAGCTTTCCTAAATCAAGGAAATGCTAAGAAACTTTGCTTGAAACTTAAAGCCAAGAAACAGGATAGGATTCTGTTCAAATAAAAGGTACATAAACCTATTGGCAGCTCAAGACAGGACTAAAATTCTTAAAATCAGAAAACAAAGCCTAGAAGAAAATCAGCAATGTTTTAGTCAAAACTCATAAAATTCTATTTCATCAATTCACTCTGATGTATTTAATCTAACTTCTGTTGTGGTTCGATCCTCCCAATTAAATTCTGCAATATAACATTCAACTCCAGACTTGTCTCTGTGATTAAGTTGGCCATTTTCTTAATTTTTGAACTCTCATTTCTATGTGTCTAAATTATTTTTCCTGGTATAGCACTCTCTTGAGAAATTCTTGGAGATCTAGTCTGGTGTTGGTAAATTCTTTCAGGTTTTGTTTATCTGAGAATGAAGACTATAATACAGGAAGTCAAAAACTCCCTTGAAAGTATTAAAAGCAGACTAGATCATACGAAAAATCAAATCTCAGATGTAGAAGCTAGAATTGCTGGCCTAGAAAAATCCACCACGAAGACAGAAAATTGCCCCCTAAAATTGAGAATAATATATGAGAAATACTAGATACTATCAAATGTCCAAACATCTGGATAGCTGGTATCCCAGAAGGTGAAAAGACCCATAAGGGCATTGATAATCTATTCCATGAAATCCTGCAAGAAAACTTTCCAAACCTAGAGAGGCACTCAAAGATCCAATTCCAAGAAATACAGAGGACCCCCAAATAGAATCAACTCAAGAAGATCTTCTCCAAGACACATTCTAGCCAGATTGACCAAAACCACAGACAAAGACATGATACTAAGATTAGCAAGAGAGAAACACACGTTACCTATAAAGGATATCCCATCAGGCTGACAGTGGATGTCTCATCAGAATCAATGCGAGCGAGGAAAGAATGGGATAATATATTCAAAGTGTTAAGGGAAAAGCAATTGCAACCAAGAACACTGTACCTGACAATATTATCCTGGTATGCTTTTCAAGTCATAGAGGCTAGGATTCAAGTGCATGGTCTGCCATGTGAGGTCCCATTGCTTTTACGACTTGATACAGACCCAACAATTTGTTTATTTTTTAAGACGTTTTAATGGACACATAATGGTTGTATGTATTTATAGGGTAGAGTGTGATTTTTTTTTTAAAATGAATGTAATATGTAATGATAAAACCAGGATGAGTCGCACATCAATCACTTCATACATCCATCATGGATGAGACTGGAGAACATTATGCTAAGTGAAATAAGGTCTGGCACAGCAACACAAATGTTACATGTTCCCATTTATTTGTGGAAGTGAAAAAAGTTGAACTCACAGAAGAGAGTAGAATAGTAGTCACCAAAATTGGAGAGGGGACAGAGGAAAAAGGAATAGGATAATATTAATAAATTGTTACAAATTATGCTTAGGAAGAATAAGTTCTAAGGTTGTATAGCACAGTTAGGTGAGTATAGTTAACAATAATTTATTGTATACTCCAAGATAGCTAAAAGAAAGAAGTTTGAATGTCCCTAATGTGATTTTAATTATAGAAGTTCGATAGATTTTTTTTTGGGGGGGGATTTGTTTATTTGTTTAAGAGAGATTTTTACTATAGGGTGCGTATGCTTGCTGGAGAGACAGAGACAGGATCACAGTTAATCCTGCCTAACATCCTGAGAGGTAACTGGAGGAGAGGGGATCGCCACATGACCATTACTACACAGGAGGTGATTTTTTGCTTTCTTTCTGTCTCTGCAGCAAGCTCACGCACCCTATTCCTTCCCTTCTTTACTCTTATTTCTCTGGGCTGTACTAGGTGATTTTGCATATTATTTCTTCACATTAAATTCAGAAACAATTTGTCTAGCTCCAGAAAAAGAGCTTTCTGGTATTTTTTTTATTGGTATTGTATTACATTTATACACTAACTGTTAAGAGAGTTAAGGCATCATGATGACATTGAAATATCATAATTAAAAAGAAGAAATGTTGGGACCAGCAGGTGGCGTTGTGGTTAAAGCACTGGACTAGTTTGTAGGAGTCACCTAAAAACTTGATTATTTGATCAGGGTCAACCATCTTAACCAGTCCTGTATTCCAACTTCTGTCTTCTTTATTCCATGAGAATGCTGAAAGCTATGCTCATATTCTTAACTTTTAAGCCCTCACTGATGAATTTGTTAATGCTTATAAGGGAAAAGCAGTACCAAATATTATACTCACCTTTCTATGTGACCTTTCACTGTGGGATCTTGACCCCTCATGTCCTGCCTTTATTTGTACCTTTCTGATGCATTCAAACAATTAAAAAAACATTTTGTTTTGAAATAATTATAATTTAACAGGCAGTTGTAAAAATAGTGTAGAGAGGTGCCATGTGACCTTCACCCAATTTCGTCTAGTCTTTATATTTTACATTGTTAAAATACAATATCAATGGGGCCAGCAGGTAGCATAGTGGTTAAGGTACTGGACTCCCACATGGTTTGAGTCCTGAACCTGGTGGCTTAAAACTTCTTTTGGCATGTGCATGTATGTGCCCAAAATCCCAAGAAGAGAAGGGAGGAGAAGGGATTGTCATGTGGTCATACCCCTTGGGGGTTAATTTCACGCTTTCTGTCTCTCTCTCTCTGACAAGAACACATGTTCTGTAGAAAAAATCTAAAAAAAAAAATCAATATCAAAATCAGGACATTGGCATTAGTAAAAGATGTGTGTAGACTTCTGTGCCATTGTAGCCCATATGTAGATTCATGTAATCACTATTGAAATCAGGATGCATAATTACACATTTAAAATTTTTTTCTTTTTTCTTCTTTTTTCTTTTTGAGAGGTTTTTGCTATAGTGCACGTGCACTTGCCAGAGAGACAGAGAGAGATAGAGAGACAGAAAGCAAGAAATCACCCCCCGGCGGGGATGGCCACGCCCCAATCCCTTCTCCTCCATTCCCCTCTGGATATTAGGCACACACACACACATGCCCAGCATGAGTTTAAGCCACCTGGTTAGCCATTATGCGAACTGCTGATCTGTAAAAATATACATATATCTTTAAATTAGTGTTAAAAATTTTAAATTAGCTTTATATATTTTTAATGTACTTTTTCCCTGAGAGAAAGAGAGACAGTCACCAAGAGGTTCTTTTACCAAAACCCACCCTAGCCTCAGCCAGCATGGATCACTGGCACCAGCATACATGTCTAGCCTGTACAGAGAGACCTTGGACACTACCTCTCCCATGTATATGCAACATCACAGAGTGTTGTGTACTGCTATGCCACTAAAAATATTTTAATATGTTTAATCTAGCTTTTCTATTGATTCTTAGAAGTAAGCTTGATCTAATCCTAGCTACTCATGATGGTTCCCTAAAATTAGCTTTACAATATTTATTCTTTAGATTTACATTAGGAATCTTTGTGATTCTGAGATCATGTATATTGTGTGAATGTTTGAGATATAGATTTCAGAATTCGTTTTCTTCTCTACAATCTAGTGTGAAGCTGGATAAACGATAGAAAGACAAAAATAATTATTGGATTATATTTAACTGTGAACTTTGTTCTGTAGACATAGCTACAAAGCCATTGTGGCAATATATTTGAGTGAAAACCATGATTCCTAGTTTACATAGAAGATATCTAGTTCAATTTGCTGCTTTAGTAGAAACAAGCAAATCGAATCATGATTTGCTCATTGTGTAGCAGGATATTTAACAGGAGAGACAGGACACCGAGGTTTTTAGCAGGAAAACAGCAGTCTATTCATACTGGCACCGGCTCAGTGGATTCAAATCCAAAGGCTGAGACCTGAGTTACCAGGGGCCCTTCCTTGTATTCATTTTAGTCTCTTTGTCCCCTTATATGTTTCCATAGAATTTTGATTTGGTAGCTAATATGATAAGGTTCCTACAGAATTATGCAGGTATACATTCGGCTACCAGGCTGTTAGATAGGCACATATATGGAGTTACAGAGTTGCCGAGTTGCTCTAGAGACAGTGCTACAAGGTTACTACAATCCATGCATGTGTACTTGAATTTTAAATGTGCCACATTACCTTTTTTTGGTCTGGAAGGCCCCCCCCCATCACACTTATAAAACTATATCTCTGCATATACATATATTTAAAGTGTTCCTGAATGTTTCTAAAATCACATTTAAGTTACATTGGAGGCCCCACCTGTAGCAGGATGGTTAAGGCAGCTGGATTTCACATGGCAAACTGTATGATTGAAATTCCAAACCAGTGACATGGAAAATACACACACATGCACTCACACATACACACATACACACACCAGGCACATGTGCATGCATCCCAAAAATCCTGAGAGGAGAATGAAGGAGCAGGAATTGTGGCATGGCCATTCCCCTGGGGGAGTGCTTTCTCATTATTCCTTTCTTTCTCTCTTTGTCTCTCTCCAGAGAATGCACACACCCTGTAGAAAAATTAAGGAAGCAAAAACGTTACTTTGGAGAGTAAGTCTTGCTCTGTTGTTAAAGAACTTAACTTTCAGGTTAAATAATGCAAGCACTTAGTAGATGGTGAATAGATATTAGTGGTTATTCAGCAGAGTAATGCCGCCTGATGAAACATTAGGAAACAGATTTTGTTGTAAGTGCACATAATGGCTAAAATGTGAAAAGCACTATTTAAGGTGGAAAATATGAACAGCTGTACTGTTGGTCCAGGAAACTGGTGAATTAGCATTTTACAGCTATAAGAATTGGAAGGCCCCCCCCCATCACACTTATAAAACTATATCTCTGCATATACATATATTTAAAGTGTTCCTGAATGTTTCTAAAATCACATTTAAGTTACATTGGAGGCCCCACCTGTAGCAGGATGGTTAAGGCAGCTGGATTTCACATGGCAAACTGTATGATTGAAATTCCAAACCAGTGACATGGAAAATACACACACATGCACTCACACATACACACATACACACACCAGGCACATGTGCATGCATCCCAAAAATCCTGAGAGGAGAATGAAGGAGCAGGAATTGTGGCATGGCCATTCCCCTGGGGGAGTGCTTTCTCATTATTCCTTTCTTTCTCTCTTTGTCTCTCTCCAGAGAATGCACACACCCTGTAGAAAAATTAAGGAAGCAAAAACGTTACTTTGGAGAGTAAGTCTTGCTCTGTTGTTAAAGAACTTAACTTTCAGGTTAAATAATGCAAGCACTTAGTAGATGGTGAATAGATATTAGTGGTTATTCAGCAGAGTAATGCCGCCTGATGAAACATTAGGAAACAGATTTTGTTGTAAGTGCACATAATGGCTAAAATGTGAAAAGCACTATTTAAGGTGGAAAATATGAACAGCTGTACTGTTGGTCCAGGAAACTGGTGAATTAGCATTTTACAGCTATAAGAATATTAGAGTTTAAGTCCTTGACTTGTATAATGGAATAGAAAATAGAAGATAAAAAGAAAAGCAGAAAGAAAAGGATAAAGAAAATAGAGATAGCACAGGATATGAAAACCAGTTCAGAGGCATATAAAATATTTAAATACCAACTTGTGAGCTTTCATATATTTTTTAATTGGATTCTCAAATAAAAACAAATCCAGGTTAGATAAGAAGCTTTATTCTGAAGAAAGACTACTGCAATAGGGAACAATGCTCTGATCTCAGAACTCTATAAGTGTCTCAAAAGCAAATAGAATAGGATTTTCTTTTATAGGAAGAGGTAAGTAGTAAGTTTGGGGAAATCAGACAAATGAGAGGAAATAATCAGAGTGATCTGACAGGAAATAAGCTGATAAGATGATTTTTTTTTTTAGTTGCTTAGTATTTGTTGAGACTTGAGGACAAGCAGAATTTGGGGCTGGTTGGGGAAATATTGAGTTGCCATAAAAGTCATGATGCATTTTTGCATAGAAAAAATATGTTGTGATTTTTCCAACAACCCAATAGAAGTCTGACTAGGGTTTTGTCAAGATAAAGCAGAAGATAAGAAATGGGAAATTGTGAACACTTAATCAGGAGCCAGCTGTATACCAGGATGCCCTGTTATTGGAGGCATTCCAATGGACAATAAATGACTTCTTGTGAGGTACATACACTGTAGAAGAAATTTCTTTTTTTTTTTTAATCTATTGGAATTTTGACCAAATGTCCTTCAAAATTTTATTCTAACTTGAAGAATAATTGTCTATATGATTCAGTGTGGGCTAGTATTTCTACAGAAAAAAAAATGAGGGTCAGCTGAGAGTACATTCTTGGACAATATGATGTGCTACATCATCTAATCATTTTATATAGCATCTTTCAATGAAATTTAGTAAAATCCTTTAAAAGCAAACTTTGTAATCATCATTTTGTAGGTTTTGTAAATGAATTATTCAGGACTAAGTATTTCAGAATATCTGCTATTTCAGACTGAACAGAATTGCTGTGTACAGGATATGTACTTCTTCACTTAGAATGCAATAATATATGGAAAGGATGTGCAGTATTTACATTTAGATTGGTATCACAGGAAAAGGGAATCTTAAAAATTTACCTAGTGAGGAGGAAAAAAGAGGAAAGATTTGGTTAAATCTTATCAGACTCACCACTAGTCCATCAATTCAAAGTCAGCTTGGGGAATGATGTTGCTTTTCAAGCTTTCATGAAAAGACTTCCTGATTTGTAAAGAAGGCAAATTTATTTATGTAAATTGACTATTTGGCAGTACTTTCGCTTCTTTTAGTGTTGACTAGTCCCACCTCTGATAAGACAGATCTAATTTCATTTCTATTAAAATGCAATGAAAGGACATTTATGAATTTAATAATTTCTTGCCAAAGTCTGATAGGAGCATTAATGTTGTTAGTTATGGAGTGTTGTTAATAAATATTGCTTTTTTTGTTAATTAAAGCAGACTAAGAAACACCTAGCTCACCAAGGATTTTTTCTATAAATTATGAAAAAAATGAATTGGTTAAAAAAATAGTAATTTGCCCAAGGGTTTGTTTAATTGGACCCTCTTGCTTATCTCATTGTCAAGTTATTTTCAAACCTAAGGTTTTCCATATAATTTAAATATTGCTGTACTTTGTTTTGAATAACTTATTCATCTTTCTGAAAGGAACATGAAACAAATATAAGTGATGAAGCAGGGAAAAAGAAAACTGACAGAGTGGACTTTTCTTTTAATTTTTCTTTTGGAAGACTCTTAAAATTTTTCAGTTTTACTCATAGTTTTTATATGAACTACCTGTGTAAATACTATGTCTGATAATGTAATAAGCTTCCTCAATCCATAGCCCTTCCTGATGAAGTAGCATTTACCTAAAACTTTTCTGCACAATCCTTAAAGTAAACCATTTCTTCTTTAACCAAAAATGAGTAACTATATGGGAAAATTTTAAAAATATATGAAAGACTTTTTTTTTCCAATTGACAAAGTACTGTTTGTTGAAATAA
Source organism: Tupaia belangeri chinensis (assembly GCF_000334495.1). Lineage (NCBI taxonomy): Eukaryota > Metazoa > Chordata > Mammalia > Scandentia > Tupaiidae > Tupaia > Tupaia belangeri. The sequence goes on along the minus strand of NW_006159604.1, from coordinate 1,147,516 downwards.
TCATCCTTTCTCCACTGGACTTCAATGTCAAAAATCAAGAGACCATGAATGTTTATCTTCTGCATCTTCATGTAAATGTTACATATGGCATATGAGTTCACCTTTAGGATTTTGATTAAGATTTCATTGAATCTATAGATCAACTTGGGGCTGATTTATATTTTTACAGTATTGAGTACCCAAATTAATGAACATACCATTTTTTTCTCTACAACTTATTGAATTTTTGCCAGTAATGCTTTATAGTTCTCATTGTAGTTGCAGGTCTTTGGTTTTTTCTGTCATTTTTTTTCTTTTTTTTTTTCATAAGAACACAGAGTTTTTAATATTACTTTATGTTATCTTATAAGAACACAGTGTTTTTAATATTACTTTATGTTATCTTAATGAAAGTTTATTTTCTAATGGATTGTCAGAAAAGTCATGATGTATTTTTTTCTGTTTTTCAATGCAAAAATGCATCATGACTTTTATGACCACCCAATATTTTTTTGTTTATAGCAATACAGTTAACTTCTGCATATTAACCTATATAACAACTTTGTTCAAATTTATCAATTAGTTCTAATAATTTGTAGGTTCTCTTAGATATCTACACCTACAACCCTGTTATGTGTGAATGATGAGGGTTTTATTTCTTTCTCTCCATTCTTTACACTTTCTTTGTTTTGCTATATCACACTGCTTAATGTCTCTAGTACAGATGGGATGGTGATAACAAAAATCTTTGTCTTGTCCTGGCCAGGTAGTGAAGCTAAGAATTAATGTTAGGCAATTTGTCACCAAGCCCCACATGTTTAGTTATTAATTTACACTTTCCTCAAGTAGTCCAGTATAATTATTGAACTATTAGAGATAGTTAATGAAAACATGTTAAAATCTCCAACTGCTGAGAGCATAAGTGGATAGTGGGTCCAGATGATGCCCCTTTGATTAACTTATATCTACAAATACATAAAAGGCTTTTAAAGATTATGAGAATCACTGATAGCAGAGCTGATCCTGATTTCCTGCCTAAATTTATGTTCCTGACTCCTACTTCTCCTTAAAGAAACAAAAACAAAACAAAATCAAAAAATAACTTACTCTTTCCATTGCTCAACAATCACTTGATTGAATTGATAGATCAGATAAAGACAAACAACTTTCTTACATCAAGAGACATGAATGTTTTGCAAAAATACTAAAAATCTGTATACAAACAGGAAACAATGGGCTGCATGCATCCAGGGTACTGGAACAATCACATTACAGTTCAGTTTCTTAATCCTGATTTAAAATAAATAAATGCCAATTTACAAACTTTTCATTTCCTTCGTAAAGTAATGTCAGATTTGCTCATCAGTCCTAGTCCATACCTTATCAAATGGCCAATAAAAAATATGGATTGGAGTGTAAAATACTATGTGATACCAAACAATTCTTGCTGATCTATATGACTGAAACTTCCAGTTTAATTAAATGCAAAGAGGTCTCTGCACTTGAGGCAGGAACTTTCCCATGGAAGATTTCCTCATAGAGGAAACTTTTATTACTCCACCACTCTCTGATCCCTCTACTAGTTTTTTTTTTAATTATTATTAATTTATTTTTTCATTTCATTTTCTTCCATACATTCAGTCACATTATTATTTGTCTTACAAAATGGACACTTCAACAGGCGAACATCTCTCCCCAGTACGGTTGATAAAACTATGAAATATCTTCAACAGACAACACCACACCTCTTTGTGCTACCAATGTTTTTCCTCCCTGTCCATCCCCCAAATGCCCTTCCTCAGACCCTCCTCTTTCACACACACTATATCTGGTATTTACATCTATATACTGTGTTTCTATATCCTTTAGACCATTTCTTTCAGTCATAGAGTGCAGACACTCGGTATATATTAAGTGGGGACATACAATGCCTCTCCTTCATAGCATGACTTGCTTCACTCAGCAATGTCTTCCATATTCATCCACTTCCTGTCAAAAGCCAGGGTTTTGTTGTTGTTTTTTTTTTTTTTATGGATGAATAGCATTCCATTGAGTATATATGCCACAGTTTTTCTAACCATTCATCAGTTCGTGGACATTTGGATTGTGTCCATGACTTTGCAATCGTGAAAAGTGCCACAATAAACATCGATGTGTAAGCAGTTTTCCGATTAAGAATTCTTCTGTCCTTTGGACAGATAGATACCAAGGAGTGGGATTACTGGATCATATGGTAGTTCTATTTGTAGATTTTTGAAGAATCTCCAAATTGTTCTCCACAGTGGTTCGACCAATTTACATTCCCACAAGCATTATAAGAGAGTTCCCTTTATACCACACTCCCGCCAGCACTTATTATTATTATTATTTTAATCTTAGACATTCTGACTGGAGTTAGGTGATATCTCATTATTTTTTTTAATTATTGTTTTGATCTGCATTTCTCTTACAATGAGGGATGTTGAGAATTTTTTCATATAGCCTTTAATAGCCTTTTAGCTATTCATATGTCATCTTTAGAGAGTGGTTTTTTCAAGTCATTCTCCCATCTTTTAATAGGATTGATTGTCTTTTTCTGGAACAGCTGCTTGAGTTCTTTGTGAATTTTGGTTATCAGTCCCTTATCTGACCCCTACCTCTCACCTTTGACAAAAAATAAGTCAAGGTGGATCAGAGATCTAAATCTAAGACCTCAAACTATAAAACTGCTCCTGGAAAACACCAGGGAAACTCTGGGAGACATTGGGATAGGCAAAGACTTCTTAAATAAGACTCCCAAAGCACAGTCAATAATCCCCAAAATAGACAAATGGGATTACATCAGACTAAGAAGTTTCTGCATGTCAAAAGATACAGTGATTAGTGTGAATAGACAGCCCTCAGAATAAGAAAGTATTTTTGTAAACCCTCTACTAGTTTTATGTGCGTTCCTGATTGATGTTTTACATGTGGAATGAAAATCCATTTTATTAGAAATATTGGGTTGTCGGGAAACTCATGATGCATTTTTGCCTAGAAAAACAAAAAAATGCACACGAATTTCCCAATAACCTAATTACTCTGATTTTCTGTTACTCTGATTACAAAAAAAAAATCAAATAAAATAGCTAACAAAAATATTTGCAATGTACATCCTTATATAGATTATAATTTCATAGCAAATTAAGAAAGAAAATATAAATTTGATAAGCATATCAAAACCATAAACTTAGAACAAAAGTCATACTTAATGGTAAAATTTACTAATATATTAAAAATTATCAGTAATACAAACAGTACTATTATTGAATTTATTTGAAAATATGACCAGTGGACTAAGAAAAAGAAAGAGGGAGTAAGGAGGTGGCATGGAGTTTAAGGCAACTAGATTCCATATGGTCAACTGTGTGGTTTGAGCTCTCCCAATCCTGCCTGACTCTCTAGTCATGGTTTGAGAAGCAGGCCAGGCGCATGTGCATGCATGCCCAAAAACTACTAAAAGAAGAATGGAAAAGAAGGGATTTATGTGTGGTCTTCGCTCCTGAGTAGGCGGTTATTTTTCACTTTAATTCTCTCTCTCTCTTTTTCTCTCTCTCTCGTCTCTTCTGGCTAACACAGGTGCCCTAGAACAAAAAGAAAAACAAAACAAACAAACAAAAAAACAGAAAAAGAAAGATATAAATACTGGAAGGATTGATATAAAATTATGAATGTTTTCAAATGCTTTGATTGATCTGATTGTCAAAAAATTACTATTGGTTCGTCAGGAAAGTAATGATGCATTTTTGCTTTGAAAACCCATGACTTTCCCAATGACTTACTATTATACTTAGGAGGAATTTTCCAATACAATAACAAATATCTAAATAATGTATTATAACCAGAAAAATAGATATACATATCGAAGCATATTCAAGAACTATAATCTTATTTTAGATTAAATTTAACCAGAAATTTGGAAGATCTATCCAAGAAAAGCTATAAAACATTTTGACAGAAGCTAAGCTCTAAATAGAAAAATCCCAAACTACTTTCAATCCAAAGATTCATAAATTTATTCAAGTTTTGGAAATTTACTTCTATTAATTCTTTAGTAATTTTTCCCTTTTCATTTCCTTTCTTCAAACTTTTTTTTTGAAAGTTTATCCATTTGTTTCTTCCATGAGAGAGAGAGAGAGAGAGAGAGAGAGAGAGAGAGAGAGAGAAAAGATATAGGTACCCTCAACAGGGACCCCATACTGAAATATACCCTCAATCCCACCCAACTTTCTTGGATCATGGCTTGCCCCCTTGCATAACCAGCACATTCAGGGAGGCCCCAGAAGACCAATCTAGGACTTTTCCCTTGTGTGTCCAATTATGTCCATTGTTGGATTATCTTCTGGAATTGATTTCTCTGCTGTTATGTTTCTTGATAGCTACTTACCTTATAGGGAACACTAATGGAAATTTTAATTGGGAGGGGGCAAAAGTAGACATTTTGAGTGATAAACTTCATTTTAAGATTCCAATATTGGCCAGCTATTGTGGGGCAGGCAATTGGGTGCCACTGAGTGATTCTGGGACCAAATGGGAAGATCCGTGTTCAAATCCTAGGTCAACTTGAATACACTGGGTTGGCCTGTAAGTGTACCTGGCTGACTGATGGGCTAGAGTTGGACGGTATCACTGTGTGGTGAAGTATCATTGAAAGTCTCTCTCTCTCAAGGAAGAAATAAATTAACTTTTTAAATGCCTATATGAAGAATCAAACCCAATATGTGAAAACCTATCTCTACATAAATATGTCAATTTTGGTGTATGTTTCTGTGCTTGTGACTGTGTGTTTGTGTTTTGAACATGGGGCAGGAGGCATGGAAATGGTGTTCCCATTATCTGTGTGGAGGAGAGTCAGAGTGAGGTAGAGACTGGGCAAGTTTTTCCGTACATGGTCATTAAAATTAGCACCCTTCATAGACTAATTTCTTACTATGTTGCTGCATGGATCAACTGGAAAGACTAGGGTGATGGTGGAGACTAGAACTGCTCTCTGATAGACAGTAATTCAAATTAACACCTCTGTTTATGATGACTTCATGAATAGAGTCTCACTGGAGTTTTCTCACTTAATTCAACTCCTAATTCCACTCTAGCTAACATATTCATGTATTCAGAACTATGTTTAGAACAGGGCAAGAGATGAACCTGTCTGAGACTCCACGCTTTAGATGGTCCTATATTACAAACATACAAATAATTAAACTTACTAAAGGACGTATAGTAACTTCTGTACTCAAACCCAAAACACTGACCAATTTCTCCTATGGCTAACATTATTTAGTTCCTGGAAAAACACTGTTCCACCTATCAGACCATATGCCTGAATGTGTCCAAATACCAAATAATCTTGTATCTTGAAGACAGTGCTTCAGGGTACGGGGAACAGTTGAGTGCATTATGTAACAGGAAGCATAGATTAAATAACTTGTTCTTTCTTTTCCCTCAGATAGCAGGAAGTCAATATATTCTTGTTTAAGGAAATGTTACTTCCAGTAGTACTAGATATTCCTTTTTTTGTTTCTTTTTTTTGTTCCAAATCTTGTTTTCGGAGGACATACAAATCTACAAAGTTTTTATAACCATAGTACAATGCAGCTGAGAAAAATCTTAACATTTAACAATTCATATTCCTAATAAATGTGTGTATATTAATCAAGATGTATCATGTATCGAATGTGACACAAGTTCTTTTTAAAAGAATTTTTTTATTTTTATTGTGATCATGTTTATATATAGTCTTTGTACATACCACTTCTTTACATTGCCAATTGGATGAACATTAAGAGGTAAAATTTCAAATACTTTAATATTCAGAAAAATATTTATTAATATTTAATGAAATTTTCAGAAATATTATAACTTTTAGTTTTATTTAAATTGTATGTAAATTGTTTATACCTATTAAAATTTTTATTTGGTCCTTTTATAATCTTAAATATTGTAGAAGAAAAATAATGTTAGAAAAAAAGTAAAAATAACTCTGTTTTAATATGTCATTTTGAATATAGTTTCACTTCATACTTCAGTCTTTCATAGAATACTATCAATAATATTAACCTTATATGAAAATATTTATGATAACATCATGAAAGGCAAAGAATAAATTTTATTGGATGTCTACATGTAAATTATAATTTATGTATATCTATATCTTATTATTCATTCAAATATCAATGGCTAATCAATAGAAAATGGAGACACACATTAATAATAAATAATAATAAACGTATTATTAATATTTTGTCAAAATTCGGTCATATTAAAATAAATTTCAATTGTGCTTTATAATTTTTTTCAAGACAAGATGATATATACATTTCATTTGACAATTTCCTAGGTCAACATGGAGCTCTAATTATTCTTCTAGCCCCCCAAATTTTTACATGTGTTCAGAAACCCATTTCATTTCTGGTTCCAAAGTATGTTCGAGTATCTTGGCTTTTTCCTTTTTTTTTCTTCGTAGTTCAGACATTTCACCATGATATTTTTAGAAATGTCATATAAAAATAATTCTGCCCAGTCTTCTGTAAAATACTTTCACCTCAAAATAAATGCCTTTTAACCTTTGTTGAATTTGTGCCTGATCTTCAACATCTCCATGATCTTTGGGACCAGTGTGCCCTCTATATAAGACCTATGGCTTAGATTAGAGTAATAAAGCCATATCAGTGAAAACTTAAAGCTAGAACTAGAAATGCCTGTTAAGGTTTGGCAGGCTGAAAAGTAGCCTACCTGAGAAATCAAGAAAGAATTAGCACAGCCAGGTTAAGTGCTGAGTCTTTGTTAGAAGACTTGATTGAGAGCTTGTCAAATGTGTGGTTAGTAGGGAAAAAAATTGAATTCTCACTGCAGTCATATTCAACAAAGACTAAGGAGACCTATTACCACCAAGGAACTGGCATTTCTGGTGAAAGAACCCTCTAGTCTCTATGAGGCCTCATAAATTTAGTCTTTTTTGAACATGGACACTATTTTTCTATGTCATCCAGATGACCGAGATAGGGATGTGATAATGCTTGTTACCTGATTAATATAGGATACAACAATAAAAAACAAGAACAACAGAACTATAAAACAGGGTGAATGCCTACTTTATATCTAAATAACTTAGAGGAAAATATCTCCTCTTGCCTTTGCATTCTATCTCTGTTTTTCTTATCAACACTGAAAAGTAAAAGAGGGATTGGATAATTTGCATTTTATATAAACTAATCTGTGTAATGTCCTGCTGTCTTGATTCAAAAAGCAATGTTACTAACAAGTAATTCTCATTTCTCTTTGGTACAGGTAAATCATGGGAAAGCGCCCTCCTATTTAATGCTTCTTAGCATTTCAATTATGTTAATGTCACTATAGTTTTTGCTTTACTCTCATAGACTACAAGATCCATGAAGGCCAGAATCTTATTTGCTTCGTTCTTGGTTCATCACTATTTTCTCATATATATTTCCATATTTCTAAATGCATTAGTTGTTATCAGGTCACTGATTATTTAGAATGTGTGATCTAGGGTTATTTATTTTTTGAGAGGTTTTTGCTATAGGGTGCATGCGCTCGCCAGAAAGACAAAGAGAGACAGAGAGACAGAAAGTGAGAAATCACTCCCCAGAGAGGATGGCCATGCTGCAGTCCCTTCTCCTCCATTATCCTCTCAGTATCTTGGGCACGCACGCACATGTGCCTGATATGAGTTTAAGCCACCAGCTCTGGGACTCGAACCATGGTGAACTATATGGGAGTCCAGAGAGATAGCTATTAGGCTCACTGCTGGTCCCTGATCTAGGGTTATTTTTACAACACATTAAAAGGAGTAGATAAGTAGAGGCGGACTGAGGCTGCAGGCCCGACCCTACCGCAACTCCACGCATCCCCACCATCCTTCCTCTTGGACTCCAGGTTGGTTGCCTGGGACTTTAAGGCGAACCCACACCCCTCCCCACCCGAAACCCGGATCGAGCCGGCCAGCAGTTCCGGACACCAGGCGGACTGAGGCTGCAGGCCCGACCAACCTGGTACTGTCATTCATTGTCTGATCCCTTTCCACTAGCCTTTGGACTGTTTGAATTTTGGCGAGTTGAGTAGCGTTGCACGCCGCACGATTTTCTTTTTCCATTTTGTTTTTCTTTGCTCTTGGGGTGTTGCTTATTTGGTCAGTTGAAGGCTCACTACTCCTTAGAAACAGCGAGGACTTTGGGCCTTCCAGGGCTAGTGGCAACAGTTAATGGTAATTGTGAGTAATAGGTAGGCCAACCATAAGAGAAATCATCAATCTTCTAAGCCTGTACAACTTTTAAGAATCAGAGATACCTATGGAAGAGAAAAGAGACAAGGAGCTCCAGGAGATGAGGAAGTCCTTTAATGACTTGAAAGAAGAAATGGATACCCTAAACAAGAACCAGATGGAACTTCTAGGTTTGAAGAATGTGATAGAGGAAATCAAAACCTCCCTTGAAAGCATTAAATGTAGGTTAGACCAGGCAGAAGACCGAATCTCTAACGTAGAAGACAAAACATCTGACCTAGATAAAAGTATCAAGAAGATTGAGAAAACAACCATGAAAAATGAGGATAATATACGAGGAATACTGGACACCATCAAGCGCCCCAACATTCGGATAATTGGTATTCCGGAGGAGGAAGAAAATAATAAGGGCCTGGAAAATTTATTCCATGAGATCCTGGAAGAAAACTTTCCAAATCTAGAAAGGCATTCAAATATCCAGACCCAAGAAATACAGAGGACCCCAAGTAGAATCAACCCAAGAAGATCATCTCCAAGGCACATCATAGCCAGACTGGCAAAAACAACAGATAAAGACAAGATACTAAAGTTGGCAAGAGGGAAACGCCAGGTTACTTACAAAGGTCACCCCATCAGGCTAACATCGGATCTCTCAGCAGAAACAATGCAGGAAAGGAAAGAATGGGGAAGCATAGTCAAAGTGTTGAGTGAAAAACAATTTCAACCAAGAATACTATACCCGGCAAAATTATCTTTTATATGGGAAAAAAAGATAAAAACATTCTCAAATAAACAAAATTTGAAGGAATTTACCAACACCAGACCAGCTCTTCAAGAGGTTTTGAAGGGAGTACTATACCAGGAAAACTAAAAAATCAGAGACAGTTATACGAGAACAAAAAACAACTAAGAAAATGGCTCACTTAATGATAGGATCAGGTATGGAAATATCGATAATTACATTGAATGTCAATGGATTAAATTCCCCAGTTAAGAGACATAGACTAGCTGAATGGATAAGAAAACAGAAACCCTCTATCTGTTGCCTACAAGAAACTCACTTTATGGATAAAGATATACATAGACTAAAAGTCAAGGGCTGGAAAAAGATATTCCATGCAAATGGAAATCAGAAAAAGGCTGGAGTAGCGATATTGATCTCAGACAAAATAGATTTTAAAACAAAGACTGTAAGAAGAGACAAAGAAGGGCATTATATAATAGTAGATGGGGTAATCCAGCAAGAAGATATAACCCTTATAAATATCTACGCACCCAACTCAGGTGCGCCTAAATATGTGAAGGAAAGACTGCTGGAGCTAAAAGGAGACATAGGGAAAAATACTATAATTGTTGGAGATCTCAACACCCCGTTATCTCCTATAGACAGATCTTCTAGACAGAAAATAAATAGAGAGATACAGGACTTAAATGATACTATAAATGGAATGGGCTTGACAGATATCTATAGAACTTTCCACCCTACATCCACAACATATACATTTTTCTCACCCCGACATGGAACCTTTTCAAAGATAGATCATATATTAGGACACAAATCAAGCCTTTACAGATTCAAAGGCATAGAAACTGTACCCAGCATCTTCTCTGACCATGATGGAATTAAACTCAAGATTAATTTCAAGAAACAACCCCGAAAACACACGAACACATGGAAACTGAACAACCTACTTCTGAATGACTTCTTCACTACTGAAGAAATTAAGGCTGAAATAAACAAATTTATGGAAACAAATGATAATGAGGACACAAGTGTCCAGAACCTATGGGACACAGCAAAAGCAGTCATAAGAGGGAAATTCATAGCAATTAGTGCACATAAGAAAAGGATGGAAAGATGGCAAGTAGATAACTTATCATCATGCCTCAGAGAACTGGAAAAACAACAACAAACGAACCCCCAAAATGCCAGGCGAAAAGAAATAATAAAGGTTCGAGCAGAAATAAATGAAATAGAAAATAAACGAACCATACAGAAAATAAATGAAAGCAAAAGCTGGTTCTTTGAAAAGATCAACAAGATTGATACTCCATTGGCTAGACTGATCAAGAAGAAGAAAGAAAGAAACCAGATTAATCAAATATGTGATGAAACAGGCAATATTACCACGGACATAGCAGAAATACATAATATCATTAGAGGATACTATGAGCGACTTTACGCCAACAAACAAGATAACCTGGAGGAGATGGACAAATTCCTGGATGCATATAAACTACCAAGATTGGATCAGGAAGACATAGAGAATCTGAATAGACCTATAACAAGCCAGGAGATTGAATCAGTAATTAATAATCTCCCAACAAAGAAAAGCCCAGGCCCAGATGGCTTCACTTGTGAATTCTACAAAACTTTCAAGGAAGAATTAACCCCTATCTTACTAAAATTATTTCTAAAGATTCAAAAGGAAGGAAACCTTCCAAATTCATTTTATGAAGCCTCCATCATCCTCATCCCCAAAACAGATAAGGATATGACAAAAAAGGAAAACTACAGACCAATATCATTGATGAATATAGATGCGAAAATTCTCAACAAGATACTCGCAAATCGTATCCAACAACATATAACAAAGATCATTCATCACGACCAGGTAGGCTTTATACCAGGGATGCAAGGGTGGTTCAATATACGCAAGACCATAAATGTAATACACCACATTAACAGAAAGAAAGATAAAAACCATATGATCATCTCAATTGATGCGGAGAAAGCGTTTGATAAAATACAACATCCTTTTATGATTAAGACTCTCAGTAAGATTGGTATAGAAGGGTCATTTCTGAACACAATAAAAGCAATCTATGAAAAACCTACAGCTAATATTATACTGAATGGGGAAAAGCTGAAAGCTTTTCCTCTGAAAACAGGTACTAGGCAAGGCTGCCCACTTTCTCCACTGCTCTTTAATATAGTACTGGAAGTCTTAGCTATTGCAATCAGAGAAGAGAACAGTATTAAAGGCATTCGAATAGGCAAAGAAGAGTTGAAAATATCTTTATTTGCAGATGACATGATGGTATACTTAGAAGACCCAAAGGTATCCATGAAAAAACTGCTTGAAGTAATAAGTGAATACAGTAAGGTGGCAGGATACAAAATCAATATCCAAAAATCTATAGCATTTCTATTTATGAACAACAAGTTGAATGAAGCAGAGCTGAAGAAAGGAATCCCTTTCACCGTAGCCACAAGATGTATAAGATATCTAGGGATAAACCTAACTAAGAAAGTCAAAGACCTTTATAAAGAAAACTACGAGAATCTTAAAAAAGACATTGAAAGTGACATAAAAAAGTGGAAGGACATCCCATGCTCCTGGATTGGTAGAATTAACATAATCAAAATGGCAATTCTACCCAAATTAATCTACATGTTTAATGCAATTCCAATCAAAATACCAGAGATATTCTTCAGAGATCTAGAAAAGACAATTATAGAATTTGTCTGGAACCATAAAAGACCTCGTATTGCAAAAGCAATCCTGCGTAAGAAGAATGGAGTAGGAGGCATATCACTCCCTGATCCCAAGATATACTATAAAGCTGTGGTCATCAAAACAGCATGGTATTGGCATAAAAACAGACATGTGGACCAATGGAAGAGAATAGAGACCCCAGAAATAACTCCCAAAGCTTATAGCCAACTGATCTTTGACAAAGGATATCAGTCAATCCATTGGGAAAAGGAAAACCTCTTTAGTAAATGGTGCTGGAAAAACTGGGTATCCACCTGCAGAAAGATGAAACTGAACCCCCATCTTTCACCATTAACAACAGTCAACTCAAAATGGATCAAAGATCTGAACCTAAGACCTCAGACAATAAAACTACTTGTGGAAAATGCTGGGGAAACTCTGGGAGACATTGGAGTAGGCAAAGACTTCTTAAATAAGACTCCCAAAGCACAGGCAATAATCCCTAAAATAGACAAGTGGGACTATATTAGACTAAGAAGTTTCTGCACAGCAAAGGACACAGTAACAAGTGTGAACCGACAACCCTCAGAATGGGAAAATATTTTTGTTAAATATGCCTCAGACAAGGGACTGATAACGAGAATACATAGGGAACTCAAGTGCCTTATGCGAAAAAAAATGATTAACCCGATTAAAAGATGGGAAAGTGAGCTGAACAAAAGTCTCTCTAAGGAAGACATACGAACAGCCAAAAAGCATATGAGGAAATGCTCGACATCCCTCATCATAAGGGAAATGCAGATAAAAACCACAATGAGATACCACCTAACCCCTGTCAGAATGGCAAAGATTAAGAATATAAAAAGTGATAAGTGTTGGCGGGGATGTGGTGAAAAGGGAACCCTCCTACACTGTTGGTGGGAATGTAAACTAGTTCAACCACTGTGGAGAACAATATGGAGGTTCCTCAAAGATCTACAAATAGAACTACCATTTGATCCAGCAATCCCACTTCTGGGTATTTACCCAAAAGACAGGAGAACGCTCAGTCAGAAAAGTGCTTGCACATCCATGTTTATTGCAGCATTATTCACAATTGCCAAGACATGGAACCAACCTAAATGTCCACAAACTGATGAATGGATTGGAAAAGTGTGGTATATATACTCTATGGAATACTACTCAGCCATAAAAAATAACAAGACCCTGGAATTTGATAGAAAATGGTCAGATATGGAGGATCTATTGCTGAGTGAAGTAAGCCAGGCTATGAAAGAAAGATATTGTATGTATCCACTCAATATATACCGACTATCCGCACTCTATAATAGAGAGCAAAAATTCGGAGGACATAAACACAGTGAAGGTACTTAATGAGAATAGGACAGTGTGGAATGGGGTAAGTGAAGAGAAGAGGATAGAGAAAGATAGCAAGTGAACAATAGAGAGACAGGACGTTAGTGAGAAACAGATAGGGGTTATTAACTGTTGATGATGACATGTATAGTATTCTCAACTGGGTTGGTCTGAGAAGTATTTCATGATGGGCAAAGTATTTTTACAAGCAAAACGAGAAATAACAATTGACTGTTTTATAAAAATAATTAGAATAATAAAAATAATGATTGGGGAAAACAGAAAAGATATTGAATGTTGAAGTGGGGAGATTAATGTCTCTGTACTGACTGACATGCATGGCATTCCCTTTTGAAAAAACAATGTAATACAATGTAAAGTTATATGTAATCCAATGTAATATAAAGAAGATTATAATGATAATAAAAATAAAAATAAAAAAAAAATAAAAAAAAGGAGTAGATAAGTAATGTTCAAGTCAGTTGTCACAACAATGTTGTTGTGGTAGCCTATTATAAGATCAATGTTCTAGTAACAAACAATATGCAGAAATAGTAAAAAAAATATATATCCAGGGTCAACAGATATCATGGAAGTTAAAATGACTAGATCCCACATGGCCAACTGTGCTATTTGAGTCCCAGACCCAGCAGCTTGAAAAACATGCCAGGCATAAGTGCATGCATGCCCAAAATTCTGAGAGGAGAAAGGAGGATAAGGGATTGCAGGGCGGTCATCACCCTTGGGAAGTGATTTCTCACTTTCTCTCTCTCTTTCTATCTTTCTACCTCTCTTTGACGAGTGTACATATCCTATAGCAAAAAATAAAAAAATAATAATAATTTCCAATATAATATATAATCTGGTAACTGCTGAGCAAACCAACCCCAATCATTCCAACTAAGAAATTCAAAGCATACTTATTTTTCATTATATTTATTTACTAAACATAAGCATATTTTAATTTTCTCTGAATTTCCAAATTTTTAGATGCTGTAGTTTGAATGTTAGGTCCAAAGTTTTAATATCAAAGTTGACTCATCTTCACAGACATTATATATAGAGCAGAGGAGGAAGATATGTTAAAAATAGAAAGAAAGTATTATAAAATAATAGCCACCAATAATTTCACTATCAAGAAAAGGCAATTATTAAAATGATAGTAAAATTATTATAGTCCCTTATTTATATCTATGCCATCTATCTCAATGATCATTCTTTATTATTATTACTATTATTATTTTGTTAGACAGTATGTGTATTAACTGGAGAGACAGAGAGAGGAAATGAGAAAGACTCCCTCATGGAGGATAGTCACTCTGCACTAGCTTTTTCAGGTTTCATTGTTATCTCTGGCTAATGTAGTCTGCTGTGTATTCTGTCCTTAGTTTTTGTGCCCACTGTTGATGGATGTTACAATATTTATGTCTGAAGGCAAGAACTTAGAGAATACAAGGTCAGCCGTTTGCAATGAAGTCAAGAAAGGACCAACTACCTTAGAAAGAAAAAGGGAGGAAGGGAAAGAATTTCTGAGGCACCTGGGAGTTGTGAATGGACTTTTTAGTGAAAATAGCTAAGGTGTGGGTGAGAAACGGTTTTAACTCTTTTCCATCCCTAAGGCACTTGGGGAATATTTAACCCTTTCACCTGGCATGTTTTTTAAGCTGCCAGATTTAGGACTTGAACCACAGAGTTGGCCATGTGGAATCCAGCTGCTTTAACTACCAAGTTACCTCTGGCCCTACCTATGTTATTTTTATTTGACTTCTTTATTTCTTTTTTTTTTGAAGAATTATTTATTTTATTTTATTTATCATTATTACTACTATTCATCAATTTGACCAAGAGAGACATACACAGAGAGAAAGAGAGAGAGAAAGAGAGGGAAAGTGAGAAAGGAAGCCGCCAGGTTCGGAACTCGAACCATGGTCAGCCACATGAGAGTCCAACACCTTAACCACCATGCCACCTGCTAGCCACTATTTGATTTCTTTCATTCAGTAATATATCCTGAACATCTAACAGTGATGTATGATAAGAATGTAATGACTTAAAAAGTAATTCTTTTTTTTTTTTGGAGAGATTTTGCTATAGGGTGTGTGCACTCACCAGAAAGACAGAGAGAGACAGAGAGACAGAAAGCGAGGAATCACCCCCGGGGGGAATAGCCATGCTGCAATCCCTTCTCCTCCATTCTCCTCTTGGGATCTTGGGCATGCACGCACACACGCCCGGCGTGAGTTTAAGCCGCTGGGTTCAGGACTTGAACTGCGGTCGACTACAAGGGAATCCAGGAACATAGCTATTATGCCAACTGCTGGCCCCAAAAAGTAATTCTTAATGAAATAAATATGTATATGAATATAATAGGAAAAATGTAGACATATGGTCTATTATATATATGTATATTTTGTGTACATATATTCACATCAAAACAGTGGACTGTGATTATGTTTTCATTAATTTCCCATGGAAAAGCTTAAAAAAGATAGAAATGACATGTCTAGTGTAATTAGAGAAAGATGAGAATCCCAAACCACAGAGATTCTGAAAACCCCAGGATCAAATGGAAGGACAATCCCATCATCTGTCACATATTTCTTCTATTTAAGGCTATGTAGAATTTTGGAAAAGTAAATACATCATGAATTGTCAGTAACCCTTAAGTTGTAGGACCATGCTTTGAATCATGGAAGTCAAAGAAAAAGAGGAGAGCATCACTTTGAAGACTACAAATGCACAAATTGAAGAAAGTGTGTACTTAAATGATTATAATTTTTTAACTGCTCAGTCAAGGGAAATGACTTGGCTAGGAAGGTTGGAAGGCAGAAGGAAATATCTGAATTTTAACTTTATATCTCTTAAACAATATCAACATTAGTAGCAGCTAAACAATAACAATAATGAAGCACCCAAGTGAACTACCCATGTTTCAGTGGTGTTAAACAGCTTGTAAAACCAAAAGAAAAAATGTTTTCTCCCATGTTGGTTTACACTTATCAAATATAGATTCAACATATATCATTGCAGGATACTAAATCAGAAATATGAAGGATAAGCCAGTGAAAGATGCTGACAATGCTATGAAAAACTATACAAAGGAAAACCTAATTACAATCTAGATATGGAAGTAAAAATCTAAAGCCTGAAAAGTGGTATAGTTGCTGTTTCTTCCTTTCTTTCTTTCTTTTTTTTCTTGGAGAGGTTTTTGCTATAGGGCGCATGCGCTCGCCAGACAGACAGAGAGACAGAAAGTGAGAAATCACCCCCCGGAGGGATGGCCACGCTGCAATCCCTTCTCCTCCATTCTCCTCTCAGGATCTTGGGCACACACACACACACACACACACACACACACACACACACACGTGCACACACACACACACGTGCCCGGAGTGAGTTTAAAGCCCCCGGGCCCGGGACGCGAACCATGGTTGACTACGTGGGAGTCCAACGATATAGCCATTACGCTAACTGCTGGTCCCTATAGTTGCTATTTCTGAAGATGAAAGCAGAACAAGCAAAACTTGAAAAATATATACATGTTTTGGACTGAATGTTTGTGTCCCCTTCCCCAAATCATATGTTGAAATCCTATTGCCCAATCTAATGGTCTTAGGAGATGGAGACTTTGGGAGTTGATTAGGTCTTGAGAGTAGAATCCTCATGAGTGGGATTAGTGTCCTTACAAGAAGAAACACAAGAGAGATGAGTTTTCTTTTTTAGCCATGTGAGGATATAACAAGAAGACAGCCATCTTTTATCTGTAAGAACAGTAAGAGTGTCTTCACCAGGCACAAGATTTGCCAGCACCTTGATCTTCAACTTTTCAGCCTCCAGAGTTATGAGAAATAAATTCAGTTTAAGCACCTGAGTCTTTGTTATAGCAATTGAAACTGACTGAGACAATAAGTACATATTTAATTTTATGATGGAATACACACTCTTCTAAATAAAACTCTCCTAAAATAAAGGAAGTCTTCAATCTATAGACTGAAATGTCTCATCGTGTACCAGGAAAAATTAAACAAGAATGATCCCTATAAATCAAAATCTGATGAATCAGTTGCACTATAAGTATAAATAATCTTACAAGCATCTAAAGAGGAGAAAAAATTAATTTACTGAGTGAAATAAATCAAGTTGGTTTTTAAATGATCTGTTGCAACACTTGGTTTCAAAGGAAAATAGACAAATGTCAGCATAGAATATTATGCAATGACTCAACTTAAAAGTTGTCCACCCATTCAGAAGTTGGTTCACTTGTAAAGATAACAGAAAAACATACTTAAGTCTTTAAGAATATCAATTACAGTAGTTATGAACCTTTACTTGCAAGTCTTGAAAATGTATTTTGCCTATGAAAAATTGAATTAAAATAAGCCTCAGTATTAGAGAAGTCCTAGTGAGGAAAAAAAAAAAAACATGTGCAAGAATTTTATTCACAACGGCAAAGAATGGAATGTTGATAATGATCATGCCAAAGTACAATTTTGTAATTAAATGTAATTGAAATAAATCTTGAAAGCAATGACAGCATGCCCATATAAATAATGGCATAACAGTATTAGATAATTAGAAATATACTTCACTTTAGTAACCAATATATGAATAAAAAGCACATAAGCATCAGAATAGCCATTAAAAAGACTTAATGGTAAAAATTAAACCACCATCATGATAAAAGCTTTATAGATAGTTGTGTTAACTAATCCTTACTACCCTAACACAGTTTTTAAAATAGGTAAATAAAATCTAGTATCATCTATTATGAAAGCAACATAGAACTATTCTCAGTAAAAGGCAAGACAAATATTTCTGATCTCATCATTTTGTTTAACACTGTTTTGTGTATAGCAGTTAATGCAAGCATATAAGGAAAAATGGTAAGAAGTTTGAGAAGCAGAAAAAAAGCACAAGTTTTTATTTTACATAAGAATAATTCAAAAAAGCCATGTTAGAAGCTAATAGAAAAAGTAAGAAATAACGTGGTAATTATAAAATTAATATAAAAATTAAAATAGTACTTATAATGTAATAAATATTTACAATTCGAAGTCTGTTGCCCATTTTTACATGATAATATAATATTAATCATGTAAAAAATATTTGCCAGAGGGTATGTGCACTCACTGAAGAGAAATGAGGGAATGAGAAAGCCCCCCCTCCCCCCTCCCCGTGCCATGGACCAGGGTGTGCGATGTCCTCCACTTCTCCCTCCTCTCAAGATTTTTGGGCGCACATGCACACATGCCTGCTGTGTTTCTTAAGCTGCCAGGTATGGGACTCATACTGTGCAGCTGGCCATGTGGGATCCAATAAACTTAACCACCACCTCACTGGCTGGTCAGTGGTATTAATCTCTTAAAACATATGTATATAGGTTAGTCACAGTGGGACAGCAGGAGCATGCCACTCAGAAATACTTGATTCATATAGACATTTGGGGATTTGGTTGCTGAGTCAACCTGAACCATCATGTACTTCTGTGCCTATAATCCTGGTTGACTGGAAAGACTACAGTGAGGATCACAATGTGAGACCCTGTTGAGGATACCTGTCTCTCTGACATTCACTCACATTTAATAAATAAATAAATCTTCTGTGCCTATAATCCTGGTTGACTGGAAAGACTACAGTGAGGATCACAATGTGAGACCCTGTTGAGGATACCTGTCTCTCTGACATTCACTCTCATTAAATAAATAAATAAATAAA
>NW_006159604.1:1119267-1125422 GCF_000334495.1 Tupaia belangeri chinensis | reverse complement strand
TTTCAATACATTATATATGTTTCTATATTACACATGAATCTATTTTTAAACATATATATGGATATATAAATACATTTTATATAAATAATCCCCTTCATTTTTACTATAAAATTTTTTCAGATTGGAACAATATGGTTTCTGGCATTATTGTAATTATGAGAAAGTCTTCTACATGTCCAAATTATTTAAAAATTTGACATAAATTTTATTTTAAATATTTCCTGGTTTTATTTATTTATTCAAAATGTATTTGAGGGATCAGCAGGTGACATGGTGGTTAAGGTGCTGAACTCCCACATGGCCGATCACTATTTTGAGTCCTAACTTGGCAGCTTGAAAATCTCACCAAGCATGTGTGTGTGTGTGTGTGTGTGTGTGTGTGTGTGTGTGTATGTCTAAAATCCCAAGAGGAGAATGGAGGAAAAGGGATTGTGGCATTCTCCCTGGGAGGCAATTTCTCACTTTCCCTCTTTCTGTCTCTCTATGGCAAGCACATGTACCCTAAGGCAAAAACTTAAAAACAAAATAACAAAAATTTTTATAAACTAAAATGTATTTTGATATACAACATGAATGTGAAATACAACACATTTTACCAATGAGTGTCCAGATAGTGAGCTTATTTATTAAGTAGTTATTTCTATCTATTGATGGCGGGGGGGATAGGCATAGAAAACAATCATGGATACCAGAGACAATGGGAGGAGGGTTGGACAGGGCAGAGGGTTAGGGATAGGGAATCAAGGGTGGCAAAAAAACAAAACAAAACAAAAAAAACGCAAAATATACAAGACATAAGAAATGAAAAATTGTTGATAACACGTATGTTGATGTGCTTGATTGAGCCAACAGAGAGTGTATTTTGGACGAAAAAATTCATTTTGTATACTGTAATGATGTATAGCATATTAATGTTAAAAAAGAAAAATAAATTAATAAATAAAAAAAATAAAAATAAAATCCCAGGAGAACAGAGGAAAAGGGACTGTGGTGTGGCGTGACCATTCTCCCTGGGGGGTAATTTCTCACTTTCCCTCTTTCTGTCTCTCTATGGCAAGCACATGTACCCTATGGCAAAAATTGAAAAAAAAAATAACAAAAAATTTTAAAAAGTAAAATGTATTTTGATATACAACATAAAGGAGAGATACAACACATTTTACCAATGAATGTCCAGATAGTGAACTTCCTTATAAAGTAGTTATTTCTATCTATTGAAGTCCTTCCTTCATCATAGACAAGAATAAAAATAAAATAAATTCAAACTTATCTAGCTCTTCAATAAAAGAAGAAACATTACCCAACTCCGTTTTGAAGCTAGTAAAATCTCAGTAATGATATAAAAATGGAAAACAACTGGACATCCTGATCTTAAAGGGAAAATTATAAGTGAAATATTAATAAAATGAAAATAATTATTTAAAAAGATATCTCATTATCATCCTGGATTTACTCTAAGAATTCAATATTGGTTAAAAATTAATTTTTCTATTAAACTAATTCATTAGAATAGAAGATTAATGGAGAAAAAGCACATGCCCACCTAAAAAAATGCAGAAAATTGTATATGTAATCAATATATATTCATGAAAAATTACTACTGAAATAAGAATAAAGAATGAAGATTATAATGGGTATTTTTATATTCATTTGCGAAGCTTGAAATCAGAGATAAGATAGTTAACTAAGAGCACTAAACAGTGAAATAAAACAAAATACAGGACCAGCAGTTAGCGTAATAGCTATGTTGCTGGACTTCCATGTAGTCTACCGCAATTCGAGTCCCAGACCCAGTGGCTTAAACTCACGCCGGGCACGTATGCGTGCGTGCTCAAGATCCTGAGAGGAGAATGGAGGAAAAGGGATTGTGGCGTGGCCAATCCCCCCCGGGGGGAGATTTCTCGCTTTCTGTCTCTCTGTCTCTCTCTGTCTGTCTGGCGAGCATACGTGCCCTATAACAAAAACCTCTCAAAAAAAAAAAGGAAATAAAGTTTATCAATATTACAAAGGAAACAATACTTATTATTACAGATGATGTAATTGTCTATAGTGAAAACTCAAATGAATCTACAAATAATAATAAGTTTAATGAGAAAACAATCATTTCATACACGTAAGATGTATATATGAAAGTCAATATAAAAGCATTTCTATATATTTTCTATATATCTATGATATCTCTATATATAGATAATATAGATATAGATCTATCTATCTATCTACATATGAGAGCCAGTAGGTGACATGATGATTAAGGCAGTGGACTGCCACAAGGCCAACCACGGTTCTAGTACCAGACCCAACAGCTTGAAAATCATGTCAGGCACATGTACATGTGTGCCAGAAATCCTGAACGGTGAATGGAGGAGTAGGAATTGAAGTTTAGCTATCTGCATGGGAGTGATTTCTCACCTTCCCTCTCTGTTTCTCTCTGTCTCTCTCCAGTGAGTGCATGCACCCTACAGTAAAAAACTAAAAATAAAAAATAAAGAAGATATATGAGAGTGTGTGTGTGTGTGTATGCTTATTCTTGCTATAACTCAACAATACCACTCTTAAAAATACATGCAACAAAATGTATATGTATATCCAATAAAAGACATGTACAAAGAGACCCATAATCTAAAACTGAAAAGAACCAAATATTCATGAACAACAAAATTGATAAATACTAAACAGCAATGATAATGCATAAATGTTTGATACAAAAACATGGATAAATTCACAAACATTCTGTTGAGCAAAAGAAGTCATATATAAATGAGGATTCTGTAAAATTCTATTCAGTTATGTAAAATTCTAAACAAAATACGTAGAAATAATCTTTGGTGTAAGTGTCACAATCATGGTTAATTTTGTGAAAAGGTGTGGGTACCGACTTAGAGAGTCCCAGACAAAGATATTTTTGATGTAGCCATTGTTCTATTTCTTGATCTGACATTGCTATAAATATACTGTTCATTTTGTAAAACAAAGTTTTACAAAGTTTTGCACTTATATTTTGTTATGCACTTACATTCTGTGCATTTTATTATATATTTATTTATATTGGATTTCATTTAAACAATTTCACCTAAAAACTGCTGGGGGTGCACTCTTTCTCTCCTATTTGTGGAAGAATCAATACATTTTAAACAATTAACTGGCCCTAGGTGCTTTGATTTTTGGATCTGTTTTACTATATTGGTTTGTAAAAGGATCCTTATGCCCTTATCACATTATTTTCATTACTGTAGCTCTGTAGTAAGTTTAAAAATTAGAAATATTTATCCTTCAACCTTGTTCTCTTTTAAGATTGCCCTGATTATTTGGAACTCCTGTAAATTCCATATGAATTTGAGACTCGGCTTTTTCATTTCTGGAAAAAAAAATAGTCTATTGGAATAGACTATTACTTGGCCACTAAAAAGAATAAAAACTTATTATTTGAAGCAACATGGATGAGTCTGGAGGACACTACGTTAAATGAATAAGCCAGACATGAAAAGATAAAAATTACATGTTGTCACTAATACATAGAAAATAAGAAGCAGCCTCATAGAAGTAGAAAACAAAATAATAGTTACTAGAAGATGACAAAAGGAATGAGGATGGGGAGGTGGTAAAAGGGTGGTTAATAAATACAAAATTACAGTTAGCTAAGAGATTTAAGTTCTAGTGTTCAATAGAATAGTCAAGTAATTATAACTAATAATACTTCACTACATATTTCAACATAGCAAAAAAGAGTATTTTGAATATTTTCAACACAAAGTACTGACAGATGTTTGTTAACAAATATGCTAATTACCTTAATTTTATGATTACACATTGTATTCAAATACTGAAAAATCACACTGTCCTTTATAAATATGTATAATTATTAAACGTCAATTTAAAGTAATAATAAAAATGTTTGAATTTTGATAACAATGGCCATCTCAGACTGTTTCATTGCTTCTGTATAGAAACAAAATGGAGTTTCGCATGTTATACTGTACCCTCCAACTTTGTTTCATTTATTTATTGGCTATGGTAGCTTCCTTGTAGATTCTTTGGGATTTCCTACGTTTAGTGACAAAGACTATCCTTGACCAAACCAGTAAAGTTTCTCTGAGTCCTCTTTATGACTAGGCCTCACCGTCAAGCTTTGTCCTCGGTCTACTTAGTACAGTTTCAGCAAGAATCCTGCTAAGTCAGTTAGCAAAAATCTCCCCCGACCCTTGATATTTGATTACCCTTGGTATCTGATCAAATTCCTTATCCCCCACCATTAATACCTTATCACTGCTTTCAGAAAGAATTCAGTTGTCTGTTTAGCAAGAATTCCCCTAGACTTGATGTGTCCTCTTAATAATTCTTCATTCACTACCTCTCCCACCCTTCTACTTGGGTATAAATATCTTCTTGTTATTGTATTTGGAGTTGATTCTGATCTTTATCTTCAACTACAAACCCCATTGCAATATTATCTTTCTTGAATGAACTTACTCTTCTTTACAGTCTTTAACAAATGTCATGGATACATTTTTCTTTAATGGTAGCATCATGTCACCAGTAAATAGAAGTGCTTTATCTTTTCCCTTTCTAATTTAGAAGCTATTTTTTTTCTTTTTCTTCTTCTTCTTTTTTTTTTTTTTTTCTAACTTCTCTTGCTTAGGTGTTCACTGGTAAAATTGGGCATCCTTGTCTTATTCCTGATCTTAGAGGGAAAGTTAGTTGTTAGTAATTCCACATTGAGTATGATGGGTATTTTTTATAAATACAGTTGTTCATGTTGAGGTTGTTCCCTTTTATTCCTAGTTTTCTGAATCTTGTCCACTGTGAAATCATGTTGTGTTATAATAAATTCGATCTTTTTCCCTAGTTCCTGTCACAGAGCTCCTAAAACCCTTTTAATTTCCTGAGTGATAGGTGAGTCTTTTTCTGTTTATAATGAGCCCCTTTTGATCACACAGGAGTTTATATTAATGAGGTGACTGAAGGTAGGCCTCTAGATTCCATCAAGATGGGACTGATCACTAAAAAGTGATTAGAGTGCTGGAACTTCAGCTGTACCTACCAAGCTCTGGGGAAGGATGGAGATTAAGCTCTATAATAACTCTTGAACAATGTTTGATGAACTTCTCAATTGCTGAACTTGCTGAGAGGGTGGAATGCACAGAGAGGGCATGGAACCTCTTCATTTCCCCTCCCCAAACCTTGTCCTATCCATTTCTTCATCTAGCTGTACATCTGTATCCTTTGTATGAATAATATCCTTTCTAATAAACCAGCAAACAAGTAGTATTTTTCTGAGTTCTGTGATACATTTTAACAAATTAAGAAACTCAAGGTGGGGATGGATCATGGGAATAATGTGTAAGGACTGCTTTGTTCCCTTTGGAAGTTGAAGAAAGGCCCTGTACTGGGAATGCAGTTAACACTATTCCAGGGACCAGCAGATGGCGTAACGGTTACTTCATTGGACTCTGCTACAGTTTAAATCCGAGACCCAGGGGCCTGAAAGTCACACTGGATGCATGTGCATGAGTGCCCAAAATCCCAAGAGGAGAATGGAGGAGAAGGGATTGTGGCATGTCCATTCTCCCTGGGGGATGATTTCTTGCTTCCTTTCTGTCTGTGTTTCTCTGGTGAATGCAAGCAGGCTAAGAGTAAAAATCTCTAAATAAATAAATAAATAAATAGGACTATTATAAGTCAGAGAGAGGATTGAGGAAAAACAAGTAAAATGCCAATAAAGCTTTCCTATCTACCATTTTAAAATAGCCTTTTTCTTGATCTAGTGTTTGGTTACTATAAACATTTGACACTTCTTGAGTTATGACAAAGTTCATCCTTACAGTTTCTACTTTATATATGGAACAGTGGGCTCACAAACTTTATGAACATTCATCATTCAATTTTCATGAACTGGTTTGAACCAATTCCAGAACACTTATGAGCTTAAACTCATTTAAAGGTATTTTATCCATACTTTAAATATCATGCTGCTATCAAGCAAAACCATGACCACTGCCCACAAATTCCCTTTTTTATTCTTTTCTTTTTTTTTAACAGTGTACCACAGAAGAGTAAAAATAGTGTTGCCAATTTAATATGTATTTCTCTTTTTTTTTACATTTTAAAATTTGCATTTAATCAATACATATTTATGGCATGCAACATGATTTTTC
>NW_006159604.1:1113232-1119183 GCF_000334495.1 Tupaia belangeri chinensis | reverse complement strand
AATTTAATTTAATTTAATTATTTTTTTAATTTGACCAGAGAGGGACAGAGTGAGTGAAAGAGAGAGGGAGAGAGAGAGAGAGAGGGAAATTGAGAAAACTAGCCACCAGGTCCAGGACTCGAACCATGGTTGGCGATATGGGAGTCCGGCACCCCTAACCCCCATGTCACCTACTGGCCCCACTATACACATTATCTTAAACAGATAACTTTTCATTTTTGTGTTTGTTAATTTCTTTTTCCCCAATCCCCTTCATCCCACCCCATATTACCCACCTTCTCCTGAACTGTTTCTAGTATCTACAGTCACCCTCTTTGTTACTATACTTTCCAATTTTTCATTTTCTGCAATAGAATGTAAATATTTGGTACATAAGAAGCAGGAACATACAGTGCCTATCTTTCATAGTTGCCCTCAGAGAATTCCCGTTCTAAAGAAATGTACTCTAGGTAAGGCATTGTGACATATACATTAATGAGCATGGAGCCAGAGCCATAGTGCAGTAGTGAAACACTGTGCATAGGAAGCTGGAACCCTCATGGCCAGCTGTGGTTTAAATCTCAATATCAGTTGCAGTGCCAGGTGGATGCATGCCCAAGATACTGATAGAATGAAAGTATGGAGAAAAAGAGATTGTAGAATGAACAGGTCCCATTGGAGAAAAGGCTGCTTTCTCTTTCTTTCTCCCTCTCTTTCTGATATACACATGCATCTCAATTTTTTGTTCCCTCTACTGAAATCTGGTAACACTGATTTTATTTTTTTTTAATTTTTTTAAAAGAATTATTTATTCAGTTTTATTTATTCATTCATTTTATTTTAATTTGACCAGAGAGAGACACACACAGAGAGAGAAAGAGGAATAGTGAGAAGCAAGCCACCAAGTCCAGGAATCAAACTGCGGTTGGCCATGTGGAAGTGTCCAGCATCTTAACCACCATGCTATCTGCTGGTCCCCAGCACTGATTTTATATTAACTCTGAAATTAACCATTTTTAGATGACTGAAGTATACCCTAGTACAGTTGTCAGTCAACAAGCAGATTTAAGCATGTTTGTTGTATCTTCCAAGAACTGGTGTCTGAAGACCAGCAGATACATAATGGTTATGTTTCTGGACTCTCACATGGTTGAGCGCAATTTGAGTCCCGGAACCTGGACTTAAAACTCATGCTGGGTGCTTGTGCATGTGTGCCCAGGATCCTGAGAGGAGAATGGAGGAGAAGAGATGGTGGTATGGCCATCCCCCCACCACTCAGGAGGAGAAGATTTCTGGCTTTCTGTTCTCTATCTTTCTGGCTAGTGCAAACACCCTGTAACAAAAATTTCTCTTAAAAAACAAACTGCCGTCTGAGCATGCCAAAATGTGATATGTAAGGTTAGCTATTGGTATGTGACTATGACAAAATATTATACACAAGAATATGTAAGGCTAATTCATATGTTGCCCATTGAAATGTAAAATTCCTTGATGTTTTAAATAAACACTTCTCACCTTTTATACAAAATCTTCTGTGACTTACAGGAAAAGGCAAAGCTATCACTTTTATACTGCTCGCATTCCAGTGCTACATGATAAATAACAGGAAGAAGTAATTCTTGACCTGGGTTTGAGTCAGAGACAATTAATCATTCATTAAATATGTAAAGCTTGGTGATGTGCTAATTCTGGTTTCCTAATTAATTAGATAATAAGAAAGGAAAAAATGTTAGATTACATAAGAACAAAGCTACTTACTATAGAATGAAGCTTAACTTTTTATATTATTTAAAATTTTATACTAAATAAGTTGATTTATATAATATATAGAGAAGTAAAAATAACTTAATTATTCCTTTCCATCCTCCAATCATTCCTGTCACTGTTCTTTTGAGTCAGGTGCTTGCCAAAATTTACACTTTAGTACTGGCTTTATTTTTAGATATGTTGTTCTCTCTAAACTGGAAATCATTGATGCATAGAAATTTTCCATTTATTCACTGATTTGAAAATAATAATACATGGTGCTTTAGCAGCATGTCAAAGGAGCATACAAGGCAGTCATTCTCCAAAATATAATTGCAGGCAGTGGTTCAGTGTAAAACAATTTGCTTTTAAACATTAGAGAGCATATGGCCCAAGGAGACAGATAGTGCTAGGAAGTATTATCTCTATTAGTTACTCTGGAATCTCTCCAAAACCTCCTCTACATCCCTAAAACAAGCAAGACAATGATTACAAAGCTACCATAGGCTAATATATTGAAATCTACAGAATTACCTCCAAATACACTGGGAAAAATATACAGGACTCTTGGTATCAGATGGTTATAAAAGCAGAGGAAGAACATCAGTGTGGAGCCTGAACACTTCCTCTAATGACTGAGTCACATATAGGCTGCTCCTATTCAGAATATATAGGCTGCTCCTATATATTCTCAGAAGTCTTCCCAAAAAATTGTGCAAGGGGGGCAGTTGTCAATATAATAACCTTATTTCCTCATGATCTAAAGAACTGTGGAATTTTAGAGGATGACTAAGGTTAACTCTTTAGTTATATACATAATCACCAATTACTCCTGTACAAAGTGGACCTCACACCATGTAGGGTAATTTCAGATAGCCTATTGTGTTATACTCATGGGCATATAGACCAAAGAGGAAAGCACTGACTCTTAGCATTTACAATATGCATCATCTGTGGGACCAGCATATGGCATAATGGTTACATCACTGGATTTCCACACAGTCGACCATGATTTGAGTACCGGATCTGGTGGCTTAAAACTCATGCTGGGCGCATGTGTGTGTGTGTGCCCAAAATCCTGAGAGGAGAATGGAGAAGGTACTGCAGCATGGTCTTCTCCCCTGGGGAGTGATTTCCTACTTTCTGTCTGTCTGTCTTTCTCTGTCTTTCTGGTGAGTGCGCACACTTTATAGCAAAAATATCTCTCTCTAAAAATAAATAAATAAAAATATTGGTCATCTGAAAAGTCATGACTATTTTTCTGTTTTTATATTCAAAAAGGCATCAGCACTTTTCTGATGACTCAATAAAAATTTTATACATTGTTGGGACCAGCAAGTGGCGTCGTGGTTAAGTTGTGGGACTCCCATATGGTTGATCACAGTTTGAGTCCTGGACTTGGAGGTTTGCTTTCTCACTTTCCCTCCTCTCTCTTTCTGTCTCTCTCTGGTGAGCACAGGTACCCTATACCAAATTAAAAATTAATAATAAAAAATAAAATTAAAGAAATATTTTTAAAATGTTATTACAGTGGTTTTTGTTTTAGTGACCAAAAAATTACTCATATTGCTTTATGTTCCATCTTAGTAAGTTTGGAGTTTTCACATAGATATAGCCAAAGAAATGCGGAGTAAATTGGGGACAGAAAACAATTTTCTGTGAAGACACCTTCTATAGAATGATTTGTTAACGTCATCACGTCACTGTCTAAGCAAATGGAGAGGCATATCTCCTCAACCAGAGTTAAAGAAAACGTAATAACCATTTGACTCAAGTAATAAAAATGATAAATATCATTCTATTATATAAATATTATCAAACTTTCTGGCTTATTTTGCTTTTTCTATCCTTTATTATAATGTATCAGAGATATTTTCCAAAGCAAACTGAAAGGCAGAAACCACAGTTGTCAAAAGCATTTCTGAGATGTTAGTTTCAAGATCCTTTGCCATTGAGATACTGATAGAATTTGTAGTTCAGTGGTAGATAGGAAGCACAAAAACTAGCACTGAAAATGGAAAATTCTATAATAAAAAAGCACAGGAGTAAAAGGTTAGGTGACATAATTGGCAAAAGGAGTTTGATCTACTGTTTAGAGAGTGCTACTACCATAATGACTTTTACCATAGCTTTTGATCAATTTTCACTCTAACACAATGAATTTTGCGGGAATATGAAGAAGAACCTCAAGCATTTTCAATGTGACAAAGCACCCCTGCCCTAGAATTTTCCACTTGTGATTTGATCTTGTACAACTGGCCTTCAAACCACATATGAACTCATCTCTCAAATGCTGTCATGTCCTTGAGCTTATCTTTATTGTCACATTATAGATGGAAGCAAAAATCATTTGACTCTTTTGTGTGAATTGTGGCTCATGTATAGAAAGCTTTTTACTCTGAGAAAGGTATTTTCTTCATTAATAAGAAATGCCACAGTTTATACAACCAATGACTATTTAGGAAATACTTGACCTTTGTTATGATCACCATTATACATCTCCAAAGGTCTCCCTTAAGGTGTCAAAGAAATTAGCATTAAATTGACTAACATGCTTTCTTTTTCAGCTTGTATGACATGACCTTTAAGTAAAAGTGTTTGCTTTAGAAATAAATTAATATTTACTTCATTTATTCACAGTGTGCGCTGAATGTTTTGTACTTGGCACATAGCACGCTGAGTCCTTTCACATGCTTCATTTCCTAATTCTCACAAAATCCTTTTTTTAAGAGGAAACTAAGATTTAGGTTTTGTAAACTAATTAAGGCCACATATCTAGTAAGAGGCAAAGCAATTATATGAACCTATTGTATTATTTGGATATTTAATTCTGCATTTTTTCCACTATTTTCTATTATTTGCTTATTATAAAAACCTTTCCAAACAAAATACAATACTTTTAATGTATTCTTAGTTATGTAGAAGTGGGAGTAGTTATAGGAACCTCCACACCAGAATTTCTCAACCTGAGTAGTTGTATATTTTTCCAGATACTTTTTGTTTTTGTTTCCATCAGGAAATGATGGTCCTATGCATTGTAAGAATTTCACAGTATTCCTAGCCTCTAACTATTAGATAGCAGTGGCAATCCTCACCCATTCTTGGTTGTCATAACCAAATACATCTCCATACAATGCTAAACGTCCCAGCGGAGGGGAGAAATAAAATATACCCCTTCTCTTTTTAGCGTTACTCCTTTAGAACAAACAGTGCTATGTTTTCTGGTTTGTTCATTAAAAAATAAATCAATACAAATTTAAGGTTTTGTTCCCACAGTGTGCATGTACTCACCAGAGAGAGACAGTGAGAGGGAAAGTGAGAAATTAGTTCCCCTGGGGGGATGGCCATGCTGCAGTCCCTTCTCCTCCATTCTCCTCCTAGGATTTTGGGTATGCACATATACTTCCTGGGTGTGATTTTCAAGCCACCAGGTCCGGGCTTCAAAGCATGGTCAACTATGTGGGAGTCCAGCACCTTAACCATTATGCCTCCTGCTGGCCCTTTTTGTAAATCTAATTTATCTAGTTTTACAGTTTTCAGTAGAGTGGTAGAATCTGACGTCCAATAAAAATGAATGTATTTTCTTTGCTGTTATTTCCTCAGAAACTAGAAGGTAATGTACTATTGATTTAGCATCTTAACTGAAGTTTTAAGATGAATAAGTTCCATGTAATTTTAAGAATTTTTAAAGCTTAGGACTAATATAATACCTTATAATTAAGAGAAAACCTAACCCTTTTTTGAACAAAGCTAATATAGCCATATTATTGTGAACTATTAAGTGTGGACTTAGTTGATCAGTTATGGCATTGTTTACATTATCTTCAAAGATGGAATCAGATGGGAAACTACGCAGATTTTTCAGGTTTTAGGGTTCTCTTGAAGTTTTTTATATTATCTTCATCTATATACCAGAATATTATAGCATTCTATAGCATATCAATTCAGAAACATACAAAATATAAGAAAATGTGAATATAAAAAGTACATGGGGGGCTTGCAGGTGGCACAGTAGATAAAGCCGCTAGATTCCCACATGGCTGACTGTGGTTCAGGTCCCTGACCTGACAGCTGGGTTTCTCCCTTTCCCTTTCTCTCTGTTTCAATTTAAAATAATAATAATAAATTAAATTAAATAAATGAATAATTACTTTTTTAAAAAAGGTACCTGGGGGACCAGCAGTTAGCATAATGGCTATGTTTCTGGACTCCCACATAGTCGACCG
>NW_006159604.1:1109367-1113203 GCF_000334495.1 Tupaia belangeri chinensis | reverse complement strand
ACTCACGCTGGGCGCATGTGCGTGCGTGCTCAGGATCCCGAGGGGAGAATGGAAGAGAAGGGATTGCGGTGTGGCCATCCCCCCTGGGGGGTGATTTCTCTCTTTCTGTCTCTCTGTCTGTCTCTGTCTGTCTGGCAAGCGCATGCGCCCTATAGCAAAAACCTCTCCAAAAAAAAAGTACCTGAGTTTTGTAATTGGAATAGTTCTTTTTCCCTCAAAATTTGCATATATTTTTTAGGTACTGTTAACTGTTAATCTTACACCAAATCCATATGGTATTTTAGCTACTTTTATCTTCCTTTTTTGAAAGAGAGAGATTTTTGCTATCAGGCATGTGTGCTCCCCTGAGAGACAAAGAGAGAGAAAGACAGAAAAATATAAATCACCCCCCAAAGGAGATGGCAAGCCACAATCCCTTTTCCTCATCCTTTTCTCAGGATTTCGGGCACACACACAGACGCATTCAGCATGAGTTTTAAGTCACTGGGTCTGGGACTTGAACTGTGGTTGACTAAGTGGGAGTCCAGCTGCTGGTCCGAGCTACTTTTATCTTATACCACCCTGTTAGCTTCACTTTGAAAGTTAATTCCAGTCTCAACACTCATCAGATCTCTCTCTGGCCCATAGAGGATAGTCTGCTCCCAAATCTCACAATAGTTTGAAAGAAAACATATCGCTGGACTAATAGCTAAGTGACAAACTATGAGCTACAAAATGTATTGTTTTTTCAAAGACTACATACTTTATTTTCAATGACATAATCAAAGTTCTGCTTTTATGGTACTCAGGGCTATGTCTTTGTTTGTTTGTTTGTTTAGGTAACATATATTGATGGAGAAAAAAGGCACAAAGATTATCTTGTTAAAGTAAGATGCCATTGGGAACCAGCAGTTAGTGTAATGGCTATGTCGCTGGACTCCCATTTAGTGACCGCGGTTCGTGTCCCGGACCCGGTGGCTTAAAAAACTCATGCCGAGTGGGTGTGCGTGCGTGCTCAAGATCCCGAGAGGAGAATGGAGGAGAAGGGATTGCGGCGTGACCATCCCCCCTGGGGGGTGATTTCTTGCTTTCTGTGTCTATGTCTCTCTCTGTCTGTCTGGCGAGCGC
The DNA here is from genome assembly GCF_000334495.1 of Tupaia belangeri chinensis. Lineage (NCBI taxonomy): Eukaryota > Metazoa > Chordata > Mammalia > Scandentia > Tupaiidae > Tupaia > Tupaia belangeri. The sequence goes on along the minus strand of NW_006159604.1, from coordinate 1,112,096 downwards.
ATGCGCCCTATAGCGAAAACCTCTCAAAAAAAAAAAAAGTAAGATGCCATCAATATAATGAAGTTTTGAGACATTAGTATTGTCCTTACCAGCTCTTCTCAGGAAGGCTCCATTTTATTTTGAAAGCAGTGTTAATTGCTCCCCAGCACTCTGCCATTATGCACCCCTTCCAAAATAAATAATATTTATGAAACGTTGGAACAATAAATAAACTGTGTGTTTATTATGTTTATTCAACACTGAGGCTTCCTTTCCAAATTGCATGGCTCAGCTCTGACTGCTATTCAAGCAGAGCCATCATGCTTTCCAAAGTGCCCTGCCAACTTGTTTGTCTTTGCATATGCATTTTTTTCTTTGAGACTTGGAGAATAGCAATTAGGCAATTCCAGGTGGTGTGGTTACCAGAAGATAATCACATCTTGGAGCCATTAGATGCTTCACACACATTGAGGCTTTGTAATTCTCAGGGGTATGATTATCTCATTCCTACTCTTCTTCATGCCATGTCAATATCCCCTCCTGTTTTCACAGTACTAAGTTACAGATTACTCAGTCCCTTCCCCCCAATTATGTCCATTCAACCATATAATCAGTCTAAGAGCAGTATCAGAAAACAACCACAAAAAACCAACACAACATTGTACTGAGCCAACATTTTTTTTTCAAAATGTAATTGCAATATGTGTTATATTTTCCAGTAATTCATTATTTTGGGAAAACTAGCAGGGAAATTTGTAGACGTCCAGAATATAGAGAGATCAAATTTTGGCAGACAGTGGCCAAACCTTATTTTTCTCCATTGTCTCAACTCATCTTATTTATCCTTTCCTTCGCACTTAACATGGAACACGGGCTAACATGGTATATGACCATTGTTTCATCTTGAAATGTTTGTAATCAACTAATATAATACAGAAATGACTGGAGCAGGAGCTCTAAGGCCAAATGTCAGTTGTCTTTGGAAACATTTTCAAGTTAGTCTCCATTTTTAAGACTGTGTTTCCTAAATTGTATTTTATGATTCTATGGTGTGCCACAACATGTTTAGAGATAGACTATAAAAAAATTGAGTGAAATGGTTACTTAAGTTTTCATATGTCTGGGTTAAATAAATTTTATTATTATATTAAAGATTCTGAGAAATCCTATAGTTTTGTACATTGTAACTTCCCAGAACGATTTTCCCCCAATGGAAGATTTATACAATTTATTTGAACACAGAAATCCTTTCATTTATTAATACATGATGTGTTATATGAATAGACTTTTATAAAAAGTGTTATAAAATCCAACAAAATTTAATAGCTGAAATATAAATGCTTAATTTAGGGGTTTATAACTAGACGTTCACACAAAGGTTTCAAGGAATCAATGTTAGTATCTATATTTTTCTAGGCCCAAACTACTGGTGATTTGCGTTTGTCTTCTCATAGGAATTATAACACATATTATTAAGAGATTCACTTCAGCTGAGTGAGGAAGACCAGGAAAGTCCTTATTGGAGAAGGTGGCATTTTTATTTATCTTTCAGAATTTAAAAATCAAAGATGATAGGAAAGAGCATGTCTTAAAAAGGATAGCTTAAGGAAATATATAGGAAAAGTAAAATGCTGGGCACATTTTCATGGTGAGAGATCTCATTAGATTTGAGGTTAGGATGCATAAGGTTTAAATTCAGGATGTATGAGTGATATTACAGGAAATAATGCTGGGGAAGTAGATTGGAATCAAACTGATGAGATTTTGAAACCCATACTCAGGATTTTGGATTTTAATCATTCTACTTACCTGTGCATAAGTTTTCAATGGGTTCCCATTGTCTACATATTAATTTTCTGCTTCAGAAAGTCATCTGGTAGTAATGTAGTAGATTTGGGAGGAAGAAAATGATAAAAGAATGATCAATCTAACAAACTCTGAAGTACAGTTACAGCATGATGAAGGCCCTAATTTTGGTAGTGGAAGTAAGATCAGAGAAGAAGTTTTAGGTTTAGCTTTTGCAATTCCAAATACAGTTTCATTGATTCATACTGTGTTAGAACTGGAATGGACCTTAGAGATCAGTGAGTTCAAGTCCCCCTCCCCTTTTTAGATTTTTCCATAGGGGTATTTGTATACTTGATGAAGAGAGATAGAGAGAGGAAAAGTGAGAAATTCCCTCCACCACGCCAGACAGAATGGCCATGCTACAATCCCATCTCCTTCTGGGATTTTGAGTACACATGCACACATATGTGGCAGGATTTTTAAGCTGTGGGGTTAGGGACTTGATCCTTAGTCAAATATGTGGAATCTAGCACCTTAACTATCATACCACTTGCTGACCCTCAAGTTCTTTTATTGTTGGAGATGCTGAAACCTAGATAAACAAGCCTGCAACATTTTAGATTTTAAATAATTGTTTTAAACAGTTTTTCCAGATGACAAAGATTCCTTGAAGAGGTGATTGAAGAAGAAGCCACGGGCCTTCAGGATAAGTAAAGATTGATGGATTATTCATTCATTCAATATATATTTACTGAACATCTACGATGTATCAGATACTGTTAAAAATACTGAGGAAAATGGGTGGTTTAAATAGACATTCCAAGGGCCAGCATGTGGCGTGGTGGTGAAGGGCACTGGACTCCATATGGATTCTTTATTATTATTATTATTATTATTATTTTTGGAGAAGTTTTTGCTACAGGGCATGTGCACTCACCAGAAAGACAGAGACAGAGAGACAG
>NW_006159604.1:1100730-1108696 GCF_000334495.1 Tupaia belangeri chinensis | reverse complement strand
CATTCAACTACAGGGGAGCCCACCGCCCCAGCCATTACACCAACTGCTGGCCACATGGACTCCCATGTGGTTGACTGTGGTTCAAGTCCAGACCTGGTGGCTCTCTCATTCTTTCTCACTCTGCCCCTCTCTGGTCAAATTAAAATAAATAAGTAAATAATAATTATTTTAAATAAAATAATTCTTTAAAAAAATAGACATTCCTTTTGGATTGTACAGTAAGTGGTCAAAATTTTTTAAGCAATACTATAACTAAGGTGATAGGTACCCTAATTTACTCAACTTGGTGCCTATTGAGGATTCATGTACCACTCATCTTCCCATCTTACACAAATTACCATCCAATATGGTAACCAATAGCAGTGCACTGCTATTTACATTTAAATTAACATTAATTAAAATGAAGCAAAATTAGAAATTGTTAGTTGTTACTTTATTGGACAGTGCAGATGGAGTCCATTTCTATTTTTCAATCCAGTTCTAATTAGAAAACTCTGCTTTAGGCTATAACACCTATGAAAAATACAGCAGCCTGAAATGAGTGGTTATATATATAGTATAAATTCCTGCATTACTAGCCCTCAATGAATTCCGAGGCAGGAAAATACAGTATTTAGATTCTCCATTCTACACTTTCAGCCAAGTCAGTGCTTTCTTTTCACTCAGGTTTTCAGAACTCTTTTGCTATGTTGTCTCTTTCTTCTGTGTTTTCATAGCACTCGCCTATCTCTATAAGGGCACTAATCACTTATTACACAATAGAATCATGGATTTTTGTTGTCCTTTTCCTCCACTATGTTATATCCCCTCCTGTCATCTCATGGCACAGTGGGTGACACAAAGGAACTTATAGCAAATTTTCTTAATGAATATTAATGAATGAATGAGTTTATCAAAGTAGCATCCTAGGTAAGTTATTAGCATGGACATGGCATGATATTTTATTAAGGTCATTTGTTAATTCTGCTTCTCAAATCACTACTTATTGCAAGAGCAATTTCTCATACCTATGTTTCGTTTGCTACAAGAACCTTCAGATGTGGGTTTGAATAAAGTGCAAGTGTGGAGTATATATAGTGTCCCTCCTTATGAAGAGTTCACAGTTATAGACAGAATGGATATAAGCTTTCCCCGGGAGTCTGACAGAAAAGTACAGAAATGGAGAAGTGCAATTGATTTAGCATCTTGGAGGAAAGGCATAGTCCATTCTTTTCCTGGTGGATATGAAGATGTAACAACCTGAATTTACTACTTGGGTCAGAGACAGAACTTACCAGGAAATGCATTGTGACTAAATATCCACACTGCTTTGTGTTAATTAATTTCCTTTTATTTTTTGATTCTCCTTTTAATGAAATAATAAATGTACAGAGACTGAATGAGCTGGGAAATAGATCATAAGCTTGGTTACAATGACATCTTTTGCCTCTGCATAAAGGTGGAACTGGTTGACAAATAGAAAAGCTAGGACGCCTGGGATTGCAGATTAAATAGCACAGCAAGTATGTAGACAAGATAACTGCTTTTGGTAATTAAAGCTGGCCTGCTTAGTACTAGAAGGTAACAAAGATGGCCTGCTTAGTTCTTTTATGTTTGTGTAAAACACTATAAGCTCTGAACATTTTCCCTCCTGTCATCTTATAGGCTATCAATACTTTCTCTGATGTATGAGACCATGTCTCTAGGCAAAGCCCGAGTATCATTTCAAAATCTGATAGAGCACTGGTTTCCTCTATTCTCTATTTCTTGAAATGGCCCCTAATTTTAAATCTCCAATCCTTGCATTTTCATTCCCCTTGTGAGAGCTCAATTCTCACTGTTGTCAGCAGAAGCAGTAACTCAGTGTGGTGCAACAAGCCTGATAGATGGCTTTAGTTCACTAGTCCCAGAATGCCTTTACAATTTCTTAGGTCCTGGAGAGAGCTGGCCACCCAAGGCAGCAATCACTGCCTCTGTGTTTCAACACTAGCCTCAACAGCCTGAAGGCATGGGAATTGGTGCCAAAAAGGAGACATAGGAACAGATATTTCTCATAATTTATTCAATACTGGGAGCTAGCAGGGTGAGGGAGAAGGTGTAAAGCAATAGCATTACATCACAACTGACCATGATCTCTCATTTACCACCATTGAAGGCTCATGATGAGATCTGGTCTGTTTCTTTCCACAACCATGACATAAGACAGGGAATACAGACAAATCTTCACCAAATCTAAGTTTAGGACAAAGTTTAGGTAATTAGAATGACTTGTCTCCTTAAAAATAAAAGTCTTGGTCTTCTATAATTTCTCTACTCTCTATCTAGCTTAAATTTTTCCTCCTGATTCTTACTATCCTTTATTAATTAATTGACTTACTTTGTGCTATACTTTTTAGAGCTACACACACCATTATTGTTACAAATACTCTAGTACTACACACAAAGATGTCAGGAAAATGGTTAACTGGTATTATATTGGGCAGGACCCACCTACTCTCATTTCTGTTATTTGCCAAGTAGTTAGGTTAGTTAAGAGGGATAGCCTACTCTATTAAACCATTTCCTTATTGTCTAATGCCAAGCAACTTAAATTTTCAAGAAATTTGTATTTTAACAAGGATGTAGACATTGAGGACAATTAATGAGTAAGCCAGGCATTGCTTATCACAAATTCGATCATCCTAACCAGTCTATGTAGAGAACTTCATAGTTCATGAAGAATGTTCATATCTATAATTTCATTGACTCCTCATAACAACACCATGAGAAAGGTTGGTCAGGGATTGGTATTATCCTCATTTTACAGTGCAGCACATGATATAAATTATAAATCACAGAATTAGGAATCAACATTCATAGGATTTTGTTTTATTACTCTTTTAGAGGTTTTTGCTATACGATACGTGCACTCGCCAGAAAGACAGAGAGAGACAGAGAGACAGAAAGTGAGAAATCAACTCCCCGGGGGATGGCCACGCCGCAATCCCTTCTCCTCCATTCTCCTCCTGGGATTTTGGATGCACACACGTGCATGCGCTGGTGTGAGTTTTAAGCCACCAGGTCTGGAACTTGAACCACGATCGACTACATGAGAGTCCAGGGACATGGCCATTATGCCAACTGCTGGTCCCGACATTAATAGGATTTTAGTCCTTTTATCATTCCCAGTGGTTATACTGTGCTTTCCTAATTCATATATGTAGCTATGTTGTCAAGACGCAAAATCTGCACGAAAGCAAATTGAAGAACTCAGCTCTCTCAAGTGCTTCCTACCAGACCTTGTCTGATTCAAAGTATTTCTTACTTTTTCCCAGCTCCTGTGAGTTCTGGCTTGGCATGACTGTAGACGCAACATTACCCCGAATTCTGGAACTCACCTGACTACAGGAAGGGTTTCTGTAGATCCAGGTCAACATTCTGTGATTATCATGTTGCCTTTATTGTTGTGCCAACTTTGATCTCATGTCACAGTTATGTAACTGGGTCTTGTTCCTGAGATTCAGCCATTATTATCATTCTCCAGTTTTGATTTTCAGATTCTATTCCTCTTATATTTAAGTTCCTGTTCAGTAATCTGCCAACCACTTCCACAAAAATCTAGGATGGGACCAGCAGATGGTATGATGGTTACATCACAGGACTCCCACGTAGTCAATTGCAGTTTGAGTCCTGGACCTGAAGGCTTAAAACTCATTCCTGATTCATGTGCATGTTTGCCCCAAATCCCAAGAGGTGAATGGAGGAGAAGGGATTGAGGCATGGCCATCCTTCCTGTAGGGTGATTTCACACTTTCCGTCTTTTTCTGTCTCTCCAGCAAGCACACATGCCCTATGGCAAAAATCTCTCTTAAAAAGAAAAAGTTCCTCTATGACAAGAGGTCAGCCTATTTTTGTGAATGAAGTATTTTTGGCAACCTAATACAAACCCTTTGATTTGTGTATTGTCTATGGCTACTTTTGTGCAACAGAAGCAGAGTTGAGTAGTTGGAAAGAGATCACACATCTTGTAAAACCTAACATATTTATTGTCTGGACTCAGAGACAGTGGTGCAAGCAAAAGAAGTGCCACTGCACAGTAGCTGAAGCTGCATGGGAGGTCCGCTTTATTTCTCAGGCCAACCTACACAGGCCAAGTGCAGCAGCACAAATCTGTAGTCCTAGCTAACTGGGAGGCTGGGGAAGAGAATTGTGACATGGTGAGACCCTATCAAAAATAAATCTCCCTCTTTTTCTCCCCCAGCCCCATACTCAAGCTCTTCCTCTCTCTTTCTCATAACAAAGAAAAATAAAAGATTTATTGTAATCCCCTTTAAAGAAAATGTTTGCTGACCATTGGACCTTGTCCTAGAAATGTATTTGTTCTTGCTTTCTAGTTTACATTCTGTGGTACATGAGTCTTATCTCGAGTATAGCACATTGGCTAGGATTCTGCAGCCTGAAAAGATATTTCTCTTATGTCTCCCTGTATGCTGGCTTGCCTTCCATAACTCATAGGTATAATTTATCCATGGATTTCTACTAAAATTTATTTGGCCCTGTTCCATCAAATCATGTTAGTTTCCCTCTTCTTCTACTCATTGCTTTCCAGGGACACTGTCTGCATTTTTAACTACTCTTTAAGAGATTTCTGTTTATGGAGTTAGGCTTCCTCCCATAGCCTACATCTGTACCTATTCTATCTCCTCACTATCATCTAGCATCTTGCTTGTCTCATTAGATAGACCCATGCCCAAGCTCTGTCTCTTTGTGGTCTGCTCATTCTAATTGAAGTCAAATATATTCAAATTTTGGAAGAACTCATGTTGTACTCTTTTCTAGGAGGCAACAGGAAAAATTAAAGTTAATTTGGATAAATTTCTCTCTGTGAAGGTACACTAGTGTCTTTCCAATATAAATAGCTTCAATGTAGCATGTTCTTGGGAGTACAGGAGATATAGAATCATCTGTACCTCAAAAGAATCCAGTTAAAATTGAGATCTAAAAATATAAGGGCCTGATTATAATAAATGCTAGGCATATATTTAGCCTATACTCTGGGATAAGTGTCACTCTCCACCCTCTCTATCCTCCTCCTTGCTATTCCTGGGTATGGGGTTAAATATTTATCACACAGGAAAATTAGCAGCAACTCTAAGATCCTTACCAAATAAGAAACAAATCAACAAAACCAGAGGCTTCATAGTTTATAATTAAAAGTGTGATTTAAGTTTTATAAGTAGTTTTCAACAACTGCAAATATACGAGGTAAAGCATATGTGTATGCTAGTAACAATTCTTTTTTTTTTTTTTTTTTTGACATACGTTTGTTGTATTTTTTTTTTTTTTTTTGAAAGGAGATTTCTGCTATAGAGTGCATGCACTTACCCGATACACAAGGAGAGACAGACAGAAATCACTCCCCATGGGATATGGCCAGATCACAATCCCCTTTCCTTCATTCTCGTCTTGGGATTTTGGGCATGAATGCACACACGCTGATGTGTTTCAAGCTTCTGGTTCTGGGACTCAAATTGTGGTCAACCATGTGGGAGTCCAGTGCATTAAACACCATGACACCTTCCGGCCTCTCCTAGTAGCCATTCAAACAATTTAAATTTACACAGTAGACAATCTTGCATTTATGAAAAGCAAATAGTATTCTCAGTGCCCTCAAATAAAAGTGTTTGATAGAAAAAGTGGTGCACTTTTGCCATTACCCCATTGGATAACTATATAGGTTGTCACCATCTCCCAAAGAGGGATACTGTACTGGTTTCCCCTGCTTTTGGCATCACATGAATAAATGAGATGTGTGGAAAGTGGTTTAACTAAAATAAATATTGTTTCTTTGTCTCTTTTGTACATTTAATTGCCTGGTGACTTGGTAAATTCAGAGTATAGCTTTTGTTCTCTTTATCACTGGCTGTAACTCAATCTAACAGTATTTTTGAACATCTTTATTGTTTTGAACAGAATTGAAATTTAGAAACACCCCTCTACTTCAAATATAGCTTTCTGTTTTGTTTTGTTAAGGGAAAAATTTGCTGCTCCATAAAGCAGAATAATGTGTTATTTAAGCAAGAATGATGTATCTGTTCCATTTTCCAATTTATAGAAAATTTAGGCAAATTTAAAGTAGGTTAAAATAACATTATTGAAAAATTGAAAAGAATGATTGGCACCTTTAAGATTGCTGGAGGTTTTTCCAACCTTAAATATCATACTCAGGTGGGTGTGAGCCTACTGAAATCTTTTTATGCAAACCCCTGAAGATGGTTATTACTATTGGTCTTTCTGAATGACTATACATATCTTTCTACTTCCTATAGAAGATTTGGGGAGTGTTGAACTTAGTTGGAGAGGAAAATGGCCAGCATCAGGTTGAACAGTTGATCAGATACTTCTGTATATTGGCTCTGAGTTGTAATGAGGATATAGAATTTGATTTGTTGGACCAGTAGATGGTGTGATGGTTAGGGTACTGGACTTACACATGGCTGACCACTATTTAAGTCACAGATCTGATGACTTTCTCTCTTTCTCTCTTTCTCATGTACACATGTGCCCTATAGCAGATTAAATAATAATAATAATAACTAAAAATTAATAATTTAATATTTTTGGTGCCACAGTGTGGTGCTTTACCTCAGGCAGCATATTTAACACATGAAGAAGACCGTTTTATAATCAGGCTTTGATTCTTGACAAATACTGTTATTTGTTTAGAGATAGCTAGATAGAACTAATTAACATACATTCCTTTCCTTTCTCAGATCATAGAATTATTATTATATGTGGAAAAAAAATTGGAGATTAATTATTTATGCTTCTTTGTTTTGAAGATGAGGATTCTGAGGCCCAGAGATAGAAAATTATTCTCCCAGAACATGCTGTTGTTTGCAACTACAACCAAGGATTTAATCCAACTCATTAGCTTTTCTTCTGTACAGTTTTACTTACCTTTATTTTTCAGCCTACATTTTATTTTAGAAAGATGATGTAGCATGTGAACTCTATCTGAATATTGACCATACAATGGGGGTGGAGTTCCCTCATTCTATAGAGAGATGTTTGCCAGCTCTTATTCCATGGACTAGTTATGCTGCCCTTTCAAGAACTTGGATCTAGTCAAGAAAATATTAAATATTTGGGTTCTTTTTATAAAATTTTATAGGAAGCACATACATTCACCAGAGAGAGATGGGAGGGTGGAGGGAGGAGAGAGTGGGAAAGCAATCTCATAAGGGATGGTCATGCTGCAATACCTTCTCCTCCATTTCTTCCTCCTTTCAGGATATTGGGCACATATACTCAAATTCTTGGCATGTTTCTCAAACCCCTGTGTCTTGGGCTGAAACAATGGGATGGTCAGAAATGTAGGATGGAGCCATTTTACCACCATACCATGGGCTGGCTCAAACATTTGGATTCTTATATGTAATCTAAACCAATATGCACTTCGTAAATTTACCTTTCCTGAAATGAAACTCAGTGTAAAATGGCTCTCTTAACTTACATTTCTGTCAACAGTGTGTATCTCCTGATCACCTGCCAAGTCTCTATGATGAGACTATTGAGATGCTGAGTGGACTTTGGGTTAAAGAGGCCACTGGTATATGTACCTTTCTTTACAAGGGATATACGGGGTGGTCTAAAAAGTCGTGACACATTTTTGCATAGAAAAACAGAAAAATAGTCATGATTTTTCTGACAACATAATAGCACATAAACTGAGAAGGCCGCAGACCATAGTTTGTAGATTGCAAACAATTATTTCTTTTTTTTTTAAAGAATCATGTATTGGGACCAGCCGTTAGTGTAATGGCTATGTTGCTGAACTCCCATGCAGTCGATCGCAGTTCGAGTCCCAGACCTAGTGGCTTAAACTCATGCCAGGCTTGTGTGCGTGCGTGCCCAAGACCCAAGAGGCGAATGGAGGAGAAGGGATTGCGGTGTGGCCATCCCCCCTGGGGGGTGATTTCTCGCTTTCTTTCTGTCTCTCTCTGTA
>NW_006159604.1:1098826-1100707 GCF_000334495.1 Tupaia belangeri chinensis | reverse complement strand
TCTCGAAAACCTCTCCAAAAAAAAAAAAAAGAATCATATATTTAATTTATTTTTATTAGTTATTATTTAATTTGCAATAGGGCACATGTGCTCATGAGAGAGAAAGATTGAGAGACAGAGAAATTATTTCCTGCTGTTTTATCATTGGGTGGTGGAAGCTACAAAAGCATTTTGTTTGTTGTTTCTGTTTTCTATCTAAAACATGTATTTGAATAGAGAAGCACACTAATTTATTATTACTGTTTGTAATAGAAATCATAGACATGTAATGGAACTTATAGACTGTTAATTTTCAAAAGCATTTCACTAGTAGTCCTGATCCTACAGAAAATATAATATACAATATATATTACTGTAGGTCTACTTTACTTGAAGCAAGGATTGAGAATCTGAATTTCTGCCTGCTTTCCTTCCCAATGTAAATATAATTTGTGAATTTTGCTGAGCTTCAAGAATTCTATGAAAGGAACCAGCAGTTAGTGTAATGACTATGTTGCTGGACTCCCACGTAGTTGACCACAGTTCGCGTCCCGGACCCGGTGGCTTAAAACTCACACCGGGCGCATGTGCGTGCGTGCCCAAGATCCCGAGAGGAGAATGGAGGAGAAGGGATCGTGGCGTGGTCATCCCCTCTGGGGGATGATTTCTCGCTTTCTGTCTCTCTGTCTCTCTCTGTCTGTCTGGTGAGTGCACGTGCCCTATAGCGAAGAAACCTCTCCAAAAAATAAAAAAATAAAAAAAGAATTCTATGAAGAATTAATGCTGAAATGACAATGAACTCTTTCTACCACTAGACACCACATATCATAGACTGTTAGATACTTCAAATCAGTGGCTTTTTGGGTCGTAAAGAAACATATATGTGTAGCAATATGGCACAGACCAGATCATACATCTATCAAAACTACAACTAAATCTTTTCCATATTTGAAAGGTTATGGAAATACTTTTAGTTTGCTTATTTTTAGCTTTAGAAAATTTTGCCAAAAAAAAAGTACCTAAAATACTACCTAAAATATTAATATAATGCTTTATAAATGGTAGACTTTACCTTTTAATTGTACAGCTCTTTAGATGCTGCCAAATGCATAGAGTCATAAAACCAACAACATAACTAATATATAAAATAGTTTCATCGCACCTTTAAGTCCTCCCATTCCCATTTCTATTCAATTCTCCATCATAGTGCTGGCAATCATGTATCTCCTTGTGATCTCAATAGCTTTGGCTTCTTTGAGAATATCATAGAAAGAAATTAAACAGTAGATATTATTTTGGACCTGGTTTCTTTCACTCAGCATACTGCTTTTGTGATTGATCTACTACAGCGCCTAGTAGTAGTCTATCATATTCATGTACATTTACCAGTTGAAGGATATTGGATTGTTTACAGTTTTTAGTAGTTATGAATAGAGATGCTATAAACATTAGCCTATAGGATTTTGTATGGATGTACATTTTTGGTTGACTTGCATAAATACCCAGAAATGAGATTTCTCTGTCAAAAGGCTAGTGAATGTTTAACTTTATAAGAAACTCTGTTTTATAAAGTGTTGGCAGCCTTTTGTATTCTCAAAAGAAATGTAGGAAAAAACAAACAATACACTTAATTGACATAAAAATGGAAAGTTACTTGCTGATGATAATGCATATGATAATGTCTTTGTCTTGACTGGGATGCACTGTATTTATGCTGGGAAAAACCATGTGTACAGTGTAAAGATGTACAGTGATTAAATGTAAATATTATATATTATATGTATGTATATATGTAAATAAAATAAATATTAAAAGAGAAATGTAGGAGAGTTGCTTCATATCTGCACTGCACATTGCATCACCAGTGGATTTTTTTTCTTTTTTTTTTTTTTGGGGAGGGGT
>NW_006159604.1:1079888-1098674 GCF_000334495.1 Tupaia belangeri chinensis | reverse complement strand
ACACGCGCCCGGCGTGAGTTTTAAGCCACCGGGTCCGGGACGTGAACCGCAGTCGACTACGTGGGATTCCAGCGACATAGCCATTACGCTAACTGCTGGTTCCCACCAGTGGATTTTTAAAAAGTCATCCAGTAGGTGTTTACAGGTATTACGGGTTTTTATTTTCATTTCTTCTACACTGAGCATCAATTAATATGTTATTTGAAATTTATATATTTCTTCTACTGATATATTTGTGCAAATGTTTTGACTATACTTTTTCCCCCTTTTTTAGTGTACTGCTTATTTTATTAAGTTTTAGCGATTTTAAATTGCATTTTAGATATAAATCCTTTATCAGATATATGATTTGCAAGTTCAATAGGTATTCAGCTATAGTAGAAAAAAATTCTACTATATTTTCTTCTAGAAATTTTATTTTGGTTTTATATGTAAGTCCATGATATATCTTGAGTTATTTATTATTTTGTATGTAAGGTAAGAAGAGCTTGAGGCATTTTTTATTGTTTGTTTTGAATCTAGCTTACTTCATTCAGCATAGTGCCCTTGTGTATAGAGTTAGGAATAATGGATATATACTACCATTTTGTGAACTTGGATATCTGATTGTTCCATCAAAATTTCCTGGAGAAAATACACTTTCTCCATTTTATTGTTTTTACATCTTAGTCAAAACTCGATTGACCACAATCGTTGCCTGACCAGTATTCTATGAGACTGTCTGATGTGGAAAATTTGACAAAAATGAGGCCTTCATGCTAGATAATTGCCAAAGAGAAACTTTCTTTTAGGGAGCCAAACAAAAGTTATAACAAAAAATATAGGCACTATGGGGAAAAGAGGTGTGGTATTATCTGTTGAAGATATTTCATAGTTTTATCAATAGTACTAGGGAGAAATGTTCACCTGTTTAAATATCCATTTTGTAAGACAAATAATAATGTGATTGAATGTATGGAAGAAAATGAAATAAAAAAAAGAAAAAAAGAAACAAATAAATAAATAAAAGAAGGATAAAGCGAAGAGGTATAGAAAACCATCAGCAGAATGAAAGTAAGGAATTAATTTAGTATTAGAGAAATAGAAAGCAGAACTAAGGATTGGATTGTTATTCAGGAGAGCACTAGAGTTGGGAATAATGGATCCTTACTGGTGAGGACACCAAAGTAGGTCTGAATTGCTACTACTGCACTGTGTTCCAGATGATATTTCAGTTCCCTATGAGATTGGCTGTACTATTCAGATTCTTTCCTGACTTTTCTTACTCTTTTCAGAATTCTTACTATGAATCAATATGCATGTTGCTTCTTCCTCATACTCAAAAGGTTCAACTAAAACATCTAATATTTGCAAGAACCAGGAATATAGACAGGCTCTTTCTACCTGGTATACTGCTGACTCACAGATCCAGTGTCTTCTAAAGTCATAGATATCAGGGAGGAGTTTTGAGAGGGACTTTTTTTTTCCTCCAGATTTGCTGACATTTAATTGAAAATATATATATATATATATATTCAAGTGGTACAAAGTGATAATTTAATAAACATATGCAGTATGACATAATTAACACAATCAAGTTAATTAACACTTCCTTCAACACATATGGATTCCATTACCACACATGGATACCATTGTGTGTGTGTGTGCACATGTGTGTGGTAAGGAAACTCAAGATCTACTCTCTTAGCAAATTTCAAGTATACAATAAACTGTTGTAAGAATGCTAACTTAAGATGCTGTGGTATTTGGTGATGAGGAGGATGAGTGTGAACATGCCTTTGGTTTCATTATTATACATAATGCAGGCCTTAGAGGGACATACAATGGTCCACAAAGATGTGCATCAATTGCATGTGGATCAGAGATCATAATTAAAAAATAAATAAAGATCCTTTTAATGGAGACAAAAAGTAATTTACCTGAGTAATATTTGTGCTGAATATTTTATTATAAATTTCAATATTTAAAAATTAGTAAAAGAAGGGGCCAGCAGGTGGCATGATAAATAAGATAATAGACTCCCACAGACTAGGTCGACCACAGTTTGAGTCCCAGACCTGATTGCTTGAATATCATGCCAGGTTGGGGCCGGTAGATGGCATGGTGGTTAAGGGCACTGGAATCCCGCATGTTTGAATATGGTTTGAGTCCAGGGCCTGGTGGCTTGCTTTCTCACTTCCCTTCTCTCTCACTCTGTCCCTATCTGGTCAAATTTAAATAAATAAATAAAGTTAAATAAATAGTTCTTTTTAAAAAAGAAGATCATGCCAGGCACATTTGTGTGGATGCCCAAACTTCCTGGAAGAGAATAGAGGAGAAGGAATTGTGGTATGGCCATCCTGCTGGGGAGTTATTTCTCATTTTCCCTCTCTTTGTCTCTATCCTGCAAGTGTACACACTCTATGGAAAAATAATTAGTATAAGAAAATATCCTTTGGCATCTTTAGTTCTGACCTTATACTAGATAGGCTATTTATAAAAAAAAATTTTTTAGAAAAATAACAATAGCATAGACTTAGACACATATATGAGTAAGAAACTAGTGAGAAGATGTGACCATGTCCCAAGGATGATTTACAAATTAATATATTAAATATTTATACAAAATGTTCATACAAAATGCAGTAATATAAAATTGTATTTACATACAGAATTTAACATTTCTGTTTTAATGTACACAGATGTGATTTTTTTAAAAAATAGTGTTTGGATCACTACATTTTTTTTCTATTTACAGTTATGAATTCTTGCTTGCATGTGATCACTGTGAATCTTTGTAGAGTAGAGTGTGTTTTTTTTTGAAGCATGCATGCAGTATGTAGTGGTCAAGTTGGGGATACAGACATATTAATTTTATTTGACATTAAACATTGCCCTGTTGTGCATATTTGATAGTGGTTCTATTATTTTTTTTCCAAGGATGAAGAGGTATATATGAGTTATCAATGTTTTTTTTTTGCTTTGTTGTGGTACAACATTTCATAACAAAAGTAGCATTTAAATAAATTTTATAGGTCCTTGCATATAATGAAGCCAACTTGTCATTCAATAGAAATTAAAAACAAAACAAACGAAAAAATATGCCATGATAAAATGAAATGTTTTGAAAGAAGAAAATAGAATACTTAGAATATTTATAATTTATGTAATTGTTGATATGAGTGGGTGTATAACTAAAATTTTAATTATCGATTCCTATTCATAACATTTATTCTTCATTTTTTTCTCCTTTTTCTTATTTTCTTTTGGATGAATTGAATATTTTTTTACCATTTAATTTTTTATTCTTTATTGTTATGTTAACTGTGATTGATTTTTACAATGATTTCTTCAGAGATTCTTGTTTACATTTGTATTTTATCAATTTACCTTGAAATTATAGTGTATTGTTTCATGTTTACTGTAAAAACATTAGAAGAGTATGTTTCCTTTTTCCTCTCACTGCCTTTGAGATACTGTTTCATACAATTTATATCTACATTTATTATAAACAACAATAAGTGTTGTTGTTATTAACTTTGTTTAAAAAGATTGAACATCTGGCCAACGGGTGGCATAATGGCTAGGGCGCTGGACTCCCACATGGCCAACCACAGTTCAAGTACCGAGTGCGAGACCTAGCAGTGTGACTCTCACAGCGTGTGTGTGTGTGTGTGTGTGTGTGTGTGTGTGAGTGTGAATGCCCAAAATCCTGAAAGGAGAATGGAGAAGAAGAGATTGTGGTGCGGCCATCCTCCCTGGGAAGTGACTTCACACTTTCTGTCTCTCTATGTCTCTCTCTTGAATGCACACACTCTCTGGCAAAAACATTTAAAATAATGAGAAAAGGGTAGACAGGCCTTAACTGGGTCCTTTGATAACCCTTAGAGTCTCAGGACTCTCACACTTTTTTACTTTTTGATGGTATGTTCATTCATCTGACATTGGAAAATTAAAATTTTTTGATACTGTTTCTGATACTTGTTATTAGAAGTGTTGCATTTGTCAAATGGCCAGATAGTCACTAATTCAGTTCATTTTGTTCTTGCTCTACTGCTAACATAATGATTGCAAAGTCATTGCAATTACCTCTGTGTGTAACAAGGGCAAATATAGGCACAATGTTCTTTCCTTTAAACTACATGTCATTTTAATTCTTGTATCTTCAGAAAGAAAGTTCAGAACTGGTAAATAGCAATTTATGCAATGTTTAAGTTGTTAAGGTTTATTTTACTAAGATGCTATCTGATAAGGACTGATTTATAAAAAAATTGTCTAAATTTTTTGAATATTTGTACAGATTTTGTTACTTTCATAAAGATTTATGTAATATATTCTATATTAATACTAACATGTACATAACATAGAAATATATAATAGGTATTCATATAATATAATATAATATATAATAATGCTGAAAGATGCAGGGTGAAGTTGGTTTAAGGCTCAAAGAAGTCAGGAGCTCCGTGGTCTCTAATTTTTTCTTCCCCTTACATAAAGCAAACAAATTCTAAGTGATGCTCTAACTCCAACCTTCACCATCCTATACTAAAGATCATGAATGAACCATCAGTGCGATGGTACATGAAATGAGCCAAGAAGATCAGATGATCTTAAGAGGTCCTAAAACCTATATTTACATAATTCACATATTTTTAATAGGAAGCCAATGGAAGAAAAGAAAAATACACATTAATTAATTCGATAAGTACATGTTGAGAACTCACTCTTCACTAAGCACTATCCTTTGTACTGGGAATTTAGTGGTAACTATGATAGCATGCCTAGACATTTCACTTTAATAGAAAGGAGGAGAAAATAACAAGTAAAAAGCATAATTAAAGGAGATAGTGAGACTTCTGGTGCTGCCTAAGATGGAAGAAGTCACTACAGTATATTTCCCCAATTGATTACAGCTAAAAACTTTGAACAGAACACAAAAAGAAACTTTCAGGAGGTGCTGAATAGTAAACAGTAATGGGCCAGGGTTTTTTTTGTTTTTGTTCCATTATTTTTTTCCCTTTGTTATCTCCTGGCTTTGACTCAAGTGTAAAGTATAAACCGATTACCAGAACTGCACTTAGAGTGTAAAAACTAAAACCCCTGAAGAAACCATCTAGCTAGTGAGTAGGAAAAAGGGAACTCCATAAGTCAGAAAAAAGAATATGTAAAGAATTCCTGAATTGTTTTTATTCCCCCCCACCCCATGGCCTGGCCATAAGGAAAGTCCCAAAGAGGAAGCTGCATAGCTCCAGAGCTATTAGGGAAGACAATAGAGAAACTTAAAATTCCAAAGGAAAAACCTGTCTCTCTAACTATAGGAGCCTGAAAAAGGGGTCCTTGAGATCTGAAAAGTGTGGAGGTACCCAGAAGAAAAGAGAACTAAAAAAGCAGTACTCCAAATTCTGTGCATGAATCAGTACAAGTTTGGGCTCATTCCCAAACTATGTACCTATGGATTAGACCTCTGAAAACATAACAAAGCCCTTAAAAGTTGAACTGCAATACACAATATCACCAAAATCGCAGACTAACCACTGAGAATCTCATGTGGAGGATAGACATAAAGAGTATAGCAAAAGATTTAAAAAATGAACAGACAATAGAACCAATGCCCACATAAAGTTTGAAGTAACTTACAGTCTGAACATGATTGGTTTGATTGTCTGCTAAACGAAAACAAAATCAACACTCAGCAGAAAATTTTAACAGAACTCAGACTTTCACAACAAAGTCCAAGATACAGTTCCAAATTAAATAACTTGTATATAAAATATATTTGTGTTTCTAATTCCCAAAGTAAAAGGAAATCAAAATATGCTAATCTTAAAATGACCCAGATGATGAAATTATAAAATAAAGCACTTAAAGCCACTATTATAGCCATGTTCTATGCATAAAGGTAAACACCCTTGAAATTAATGGAAAGACAGTAGTCCTTTGCAGAAAATCATAAACTAAAAAATGGCAATTTCATAGCTGAAAACAAATCTGCTACTCACTAAAAAATGTGTTATAAGTTGGTGTATAAAAATTATTTTTTGATAAATTTTATTTTCAGTGCTTGTGGAAGAACATTATATTAATTTAGCAATGAACAAAGCAGAGTTACGTAGTGAGGGGGAAAATAGGAAGGTAAGAAATGGCAGATTTGAGGGACCAGCAGTTAATGTAATGGCTATGTCGCTGGACTCCCACGTAGTCGACCGCGGTTGGAGTCCCAGACCCGGTGGCTTAAACTCACGCCGGGCACATGTGTGTGCGTGCCCAAGATCCCAAGAGGAGAATGGAGGAGAAGGGATTGCGGCATGGCCATCCCCCCTGGGGGGTGATTTCTCGCTTTCTATCTCTCTGTCTCTGTCTGTCTGTCTGGCGAGCACACGCACCCTATAGCAAAAACCTCTCAAAAAAAAAAAAAAAAACAGAAATGGCAGATTTGGGAGAATTGTTCTAGATAAAGCCTCAGTTTTTAACAAATTAATTTGCAGTGACCTATTAGGCATTAACAAGAGATGTCAAACCTGAAGTTTTATGTAGAAGTATCTTGTTCATGAATGATATAAAAGCAAGAGCTTTTGATATATCATGATATTCAGAGCCATTGGATTTTACGAAATCATACAGTATGAAAACACTGGTAGATTCGAGGACATCAGCAAGATGGCAGAGTAGCACTTTCCAAAACTTGTCCCCTCAAAGAAATAGCAACTAGAACAACTATCCATGTATATAAATGCTTTCACAAGAGTTAAGGAACCAAGTGAGTGATTACAATAACCAGGTACAGTACAGAAATAAGAAAAGATACATTGAAGAGGGTAAGAAAGATAGTTTTGCATTATCGGGGTCACCCCTACCCCCAACACTAAGCAGCATAACGTGGCAAGCAATAACTTCTGCTTAGAGGGAAAAGGAGAAAGGGAACACCAGACTTTGCCTCAGACCACAATACTAGTCCACCCCAGTAAAACTCAGTATTGAGCAGATTCACACTAGTCCACACTCCAGGCCAATACTCATAGACTGAGCCTCAAAGCCTGCCCCACTGCTAGGCCAATTCCTTCAGCTACAGTTTCTAGAAGGTCCTGGCAAATATAGTCTCTGGATTCATCCCATTGTGAAGTTGACCCCAGCAGTACCAGGCTAGTTCCAGTGGCCCTAGACTTTGGGCCCTTCCCAATACCAGGCCAGCCCCAACAAACTCAAGCTCAAGACCCAGTCCTGAAGACTCAGTTCCCAGGCCTACTCCAGGGTTTGGGCAGCCTCCTAATCCCTGGGCTCTGGACCACTCCCAACAGGAGGATAACACCAGCAACCCCGTGCTTCAGACCCACATTAGTGGATTAACAGACCAATTCCTGTTACCCTAGTCAATAGGTCCATTGACCCATGGGCTGGTACCTGTAAACATAGACTATGGGCCTGCCCAGGACCAGGCTATCTCCTGTGGCCACAGGTTACGTGCCTGCCACAGGTTCTAAACCAGTTCAGATGTAGGTCAGCCTATATCACCCCAGGCATCAAGCCTACACAAGTTTCAGGTCAGCACTCTTGGTGTCAGGCAACACACTGGCATCTATGTGTACAGTCCTCAGACCTGCCCAGTACCAGGCAGTTTATTGCAGCCTCACCCTCTAGGCTAATCCTTGCAACTACAAGATCCAGTAGATTCAAAGTACAAGCCCATTCCTATAGATCTCAGTATTGGGCCAACTTCCATGGATCAAGACTTGAGGAACCCCCCGGTGAAACCAAGTTATAGGCCAGCCCCCACAACTCCAATTACCTGGCCAGCCCTCATAGATATAGGTTGGAGGTCAGTACTATATACTTAGCTTCCATGCCAGCTTCTTAGACACATGCTCCAGGCCAAGTCCCATTGCCCTGAGATCCAGACAAGCCCCCACAATTTCAGGCACCAAGATAGCACTCATGATATGATTACAAGTGCCAACTGACCCCTGTCAACCCAGATTCCATACTTGCTCAAGCACCACACCATGCCCGGGTCCCAGGCAAGTTCCAATCTAGGCTCCACTGGACCCAAGGTCCAGGTCTGGTTCAACAATCCCAGAGTCTGGGCCATCATTATGGATCCAGGACATAGGCCTGCCCCTGAGAACGTAGGCTCCAGATAAGGCATAGTGTCAATAGAGCCACTAGAAACTTAGGTTCCAGGACCATCACAATGGACCCAGGCATTAGTACCATGCCAATACCTGAATAACCATGGCAAATTAAAGCTCAAGTCCCAACTCAGGGCTAGGTCAGCTCCTGTGGACTCAGACTTAAGGCCAGCTCTCAATACTAAGTCTCCAAGACCACCCCCATGGATCCAAAAGGTCCACCTAACTCGATAGATCCAGGCAGCAGACTCACCCATCTGCCCACCCACTCACCAGGCCAGCCTGCCTAAAAATTCCATTAGCAAGCCCATCATGGACTATACCAGATAGCTTTCTTAGAATCTCTGAACAAGCTGACTGGGGGAAGGGCTTTCCCAAACAGTCAATATATAAAAAGACTAGAATAAATCTATACTTCTTCAAAGACACCGATATAGGACCACAAAACCCAAAAATAACCAGACATATAACATCACCAAAGTAATTGTTTTGACGTTGCTCAGAAAGCATTTTATTTATTTATTTTTCTGGAGAGGTTTTTGCTATAGGGCGCGTATGCTTGCCAGACAGAAAGAAACAGAGACAGAAAGCGAGAAATCACCCCCCAGGGGAGATGACCACGCCGCAATCACTTCTCCTCCATTCTTCTCTCGGGATCTTGGGCATGCACACACACGCGCCCGGAGTGAGTTTTAAGCCACCGGCTCTGGGATGCGAACCGCTGTCGACTACGTGGGAGTCCAGCGACATAGCCATTATGCTAACTGCTGGTCCTAGAAAGCATTTTATTTTTAAAGACAAAAAATTTTAAAGACAAAAAAATCAGTTAGGGAAACAACAAATAAACTCAATGAGAAATTTAAAAGAGATTGAAACTTAAAAAATCAGAGTTGTAAAAGACAATAGAGGAAATGAAAAATGTAATTAAGAATGTCAACAGTAGTCTTGATCAAGTGGAAGAGAGAATGTGTGAAATATAAGGCAAATTTTTTGAAAATAATTAATCAAGGCTGAATTATGGCACAGTGGCAAAATGTGACACTGCAACCTGACTCACATGGGAAGTTTCTAAGTTCACATCCAGAGACCTCTCTGAGTACCTAAGGCACGCACTATCCCATGATTTAAGATTGACTTAAGCTGAGGTAGGTTATTGTGTCAAGACACTGTCTCTGTCTCTCTTGCTCATGGAAGAAATAAGTAAACTTTAAAAAGTAAGACAGAAAATATACAGTTAGAGGATAAAGAAAATGGAAACAAATAAGGAAAGTTTACAGGACTTGTGAAAAGCATCGAAAGAACAAATATTTATTCAAATTGTAGGAATTGTAAGAGAAAAGCATAAAAAAGGGCCAGGAAATGTATTTAAAGAAATTATAGCAGTAAACTTTCTAAGTCTAGTGAAAGATATTAATTAATATCCAGGTACAGAAAGTTCAAAGATCTCACAGCCCAAACAAAATTACACTAAGATATTATAATCAAATTGTCAAAAATTCAAGGACAAAGAGAGAATGCTGAGAGAAGCAAGAGAAAAGAAAATAATATATAAAGGATTCTGATAAGTCTAGCAGTGGATTTCTGAGCAGAGACCTTACAGGCCCCGAGAGAATGGGAGAGTATATTCAAAATGCTGATAGAAAAAAAAAATTCTTACAGGCACTGAGAGAATGGGATATTATATTCAAAATGCTGATAGAAAAAAAAAATTCTAACCAGAAATACTTAACCAGGCAAAGCTTTAATCCAAAAATTCAGGAGAGATAAAAGTTTTCCCAGACAAACAAAAGCTGAGTTTATCTCTACTATAGTTAACCTTAAAAGGAATTCTTGAAGTTGAAAGAAAATAATGCTAGTGAATACTGAGAGAATGGGATATTATATTCAAAATGCTGATAGAAAAAAAAAATTCTAACCAGAAATACTTAACCAGGCAAAGCTTTAATCCAAAAATTCAGGAGAGATAAAAGTTTTCCCAGACAAACAAAAGCTGAGTTTATCTCTACTATAGTTAACCTTAAAAGGAATTCTTGAAGTTGAAAGAAAATAATGCTAGTGAATAACACAAAAAACATTTTTTAGTGGCCAGTTGTTAGGTAGCATGGTGGTTAAAGCAAGTGAATCCCACGTGACCAACTGTATGGACATGGTGGCTTGAAAAACATGCTGGGTATGTGGACACGCATGCCCCAAATCCCAAGAGGAAAATGGAGAAGAAGAGGTTGCAGCATGGTTTGTGCCATTGTACCCATCTTTTAAATTGGGCCAAGAATCAGGCCCAGTCCTCCTATGTGGTTCCAGCCTGCAGGTATAGAACCTTATCATTTTGCACCACTGTGGCTAGGCCTAAAAAAAAAACTATTAAAAATAATGAAAATTATATTAATTTATTCAGAAATATACAATATAAAAAGGAGGAAATCATGACATTAAAATTTAAACTGCTAAGAGACAGTACCAGAGTAAAATATAGAGTTTTTTGGCAATTAAAATTAGGTTGTTATCAGCTTAATATGACCATTAGAAATGTTTTTCTCTGTATGCCTCATGGTAAGCACAGATCAAAAAACTATAGTAGATACACAAAAGATAAAAAGTAAGAAATCAAATCACTCAATCACAAAGGAAGACAGCAAAAAGGAAGACAGGGAAAAAAGATTTACAAAAAAATCAGAAAACAATGTTCAAAACAGCAGGATTTAGTAAATCCTTACCTATCATTAATTACCTTGAAGGTAAATGGATGAAATCTTCCAATAAAAAGACATAGAATGGCTAAATGGATTTTTTTAAAAAAAATAATCCTCTTTATGCTGCACACAAGAGACATACATAAACTGAAAGTGAAGGGGTAGAAAAAGATATTCTTTGTAAATGGAAAACAAAAGCGAACAGGATTATCTTATACAGTAATATCATATAAAATATACTAAAAAGGAAAAGCAACAAAAAGAGACAAAACCATTTTATAATGATAAGGGCCCAATTCATCAAGAGGATAAAACAATTATAAATATATATGCACTCAATATAAAAGCACCTGAATACATAAAGCAAATATAAATAGATCAGAAAGGATAGATAGACGGGCATGCAATAATAGGAGCAGACTTCAATACCCCACTTTAAGCAACAGATCATCCAAACATGAAGTCAACATGAAAATATTAAACTACACTTTTGATCAAATGGACCTGACAGATATTTGCAGAGCATTTCATCCAACCACATTAGAATATACATTCCTCTCAATTACATACAACATTCTCCAGGCTGGATCATACGTTAGGCCACAAAACCAGCCTTAACAAATTTAAGAAGATTGAATCATATCAAACATCTTTTGCAAACACAATGGTATGAAGACAGAATAAAGACTAATTTTGGACAATTCACAGAAATTAAACAGTATGCTACTTAACAATTAATGAGCCAGTGAAGAAATTAAAAGAGAAATTTTAAAATATCTTCAAATAATTGAAATTGGAAACACAATATACGAAACTTTATGTGATGCAACAAAAAAATTTCTCAAAGGTAAGTTTATATCATTAAACACATGAAAAAGAGTGGGCAGCTCCTTGGCACAATGGTAATGTACTGCATAAGAGATACTGAATTCCACCTGGTAACTATGATTCAAATCTGAGGCCTAGTCCACCTGAAACATGCAATTCATGTACATGAGTGTCCAAGGTCCAATGGGCTGGAGGACTTGATGACAGAGATTGTAGCATGACCAGACCCTGTGGAAAGTACTTCTCTTTCTTGAATAAATAAATAATTTTTAAAGGAAATATCACACATAAACAGCCAGACATTATTCCTCAATGTCATTCAATGTAGAAGAACAACAAAATAAAGTCTTTATTCAATACAAAGAAATAATAAATATCAGAGAAAAAAAAATAAAACAGAGACTAGGAAGCCAACAGAAAAGGTTAACAAAAAATTAAGAGTTCAGTCTCTTTTTTTAAGGTAACAAAATTGACAAACTGTTAGCTATACTAAGAAAAAAAGGGAGAAGACTCAAAAAGAAAAACAGAAATGAAAGAAAAAAAATTACATTATTCAATACACAGAAATAATAAATATCAGAGAAAAAAAAATAAAACAGAGACTAGGAAGCCAACAGAAAAGGTTAACAAAAAATTAAGAGTTCAGTCTCTTTTTTTAAGGTAACAAAATTGACAAACTGTTAGCTATACTAAGAAAAAAAGGGAGAAGACTCAAAAAGAAAAACAGAAATGAAAGAAAAAAAATTACATACCATACCACAAAAATAAAAAAGATCCTAAGAGACTAAAATGAACAATTATATGTTAACAAATTGGATAATGTAGAATAAAGGGATAAATTTCTACTCATAACCTACCAAGACTAAATCATGAAGAAATAGAACATCTGAACAGATAAATCATGAGTAAGTATATTGAACCAGTAAGAAAATTTCTCCTCTCATTTAAGGAAGCTTCATGATCTGATGGCTTGATTGCTGAATTCTATTGAACATTTAAGGATACAAATTCATCAAAATGCTTCCAAAATTTAAAGATGACTGAATATTTCAAAATTTATTTAAGGCCAGGTTTACCCTGGTATCAAAACAAGACAAGGACATTACAAGGAAAGAAAATCATTAGATAATATCCCTGATTAACATATATGGAAAAATCCTCAACCACATACTATTAAATAAAATTCAGCAGCATATTAAAGGTAGTACATTCACCATCATCAAGTGTGATTTACCCCATGGATGCAAGGGTGGTTCAAATATGCAACTCAATAAAGGTGATCCATCACATCTTCAGAATAACTGGTAAATCCATATAATCATTTCAACAGATACTGAAAAATAATTGATAAAATTCAACATCCTTTCATAATTAAAACTCCTAGGGCCTGAAGATGGCATGGTGGTTAACATGCTGAACTCCCATGTGGCCAACACGCTTTAAGCCCTGGACCTGATGGCTTGAAACAGACTGGGTACATATGCATGCATGCCCAAAATCCTGAGAGGAGAATGAAGGAGAAGGGATTGTCCTGTGGCCATCCTCCCATTGAATGAAAGCTTTCTATCTCTCTCTGTTTCTTTGCCAAACACACACACCTTATACCAAAAATATCTAAAGAAAAAAACAAAAACAAAACTTCCCAATCAAAAATATAGAACAATTGTACCTAAGGCCCTAAAGAATTATGCTAACTCTGCTCTACCTATGACCTATAAATAGAATAGCAAAGCCTGGATGATGGTCCATCTGTTTATAGAATAGTTTACTGAATATTTAAATCTGCTATTGCATTTAAGCCCACTATTCAGAACTACTGCTCAGAAAAATAAAAATTAAAAAAGGATTTATTTCAAAACATTACTGCCTATTGACAATGCACTCGGTCACCCGAGAGTTTTGATGGAAATCTACAAGGAGTTTAATACTTTCATGCCTGCAAACACAACATCCATTTTGCAAAGTTATAGCTGCCATAGTTAGTAATATTTTGATGAATCTGGATAAAGTATATTGCCTTCTAGAAAGGACTCACTATTCTAGAAACTATTAAAAACTTTCCTGATTCGTAGGAAGGAAGTCAAATTATCAACATAACCAGGAATTTGGAAGAAGCTAATTGAAACTGTCAGGGATGAATCTGAAGGATTCAAGACTGCAGTGGAGGTAATAACTGGTGGAAGAGTATTTTTTTCTATATTTTTTTGCAATTTGAAAATTATGTTTAATTCACCTTTATATGCCTGCTCTCTAATTCTTGTTCTTCTTAGAGAGATAGAATTAGAAGTGAAGCCTGAAAAAGTGACTGAACTGTGCTGATCTTTGTAATAAAACTTTGATGAGTTGCTTATTATGAATGAGCAAAGAAAATAGTTTCTTGAGATGGAATGCACTCTTCGTGAAGATACTATAAACACTGAAGTGTCAACAAAAGATTTAAAATATTACATAAACTTGGTTGATAAAGCAGTGTCAGAGTTATAAAGGACTGACTTCAATTTTTTTTTTAATTTCTTTTTTTGGAGAGGTTTTTTGCTATAGGGCACGTGCGTTCGCCAGACAGACAGGGAGAGACATAGAGACAGAAAGCGAGAAATCACCCCCCCAGGGGGGATGGTCACGCCGCAATCCCTTCTCCTCCATTCTCCTCTCGGGATCTTGGGCACACACACACACACGTGCCCAGCGTGAGTTTTAAGCCACCGGGTCTGGGACGTGAACCACGGTCGACTACGTGGGAGTCCAGCAACATAGCCATTATGCTAACTGCTGGTTCCCTGACTTCAATTTTGAAAGAAGTTCCATTGTAGGTGAAATGCTATCAAAAAGCATTGAATGTACAAAGAAATATTTTATAAAAAAAGAGTCAATTGATGTGGAAAACTTCTTTTTCTTTTTTAAGAGAGAGAATTTTTCTGTAGGGAGTGTAAACTCAGTGGAGAGACAGAGAGACAGAGAGACAGAAAGTGAGAAATTATCCCCTGGGGGATGGCCATGCCAAAATCCCTTCTCCATTTTTCTCTTCAGATCTTAGGGACACATGCACACACATCCAGTGTGAGTTTTAAGCTGCAGGGTCCAAGACTCAAACCACTGTCAACTACATGGGAGTAAAATTGCTAAGCATGGAAAGAAAATAAAAACACATGATCTCATTTACATGTGGAATCTAAAGAAGTTAAACTCATAGAATCAGATAGTAGAATGTTGATTACCAGGTGTTAGGAGGGTGAGGGGCTGAAGAGATAGTCAAAGGATATAAAATTTTGGTTACATAAGAGTAATAAGTTAATGAGCTGTTATGAAATATATTGATTATATTTAGTAACAATTTTATTGAAAGACACTAAAAGAGAACATTTTAAGTATTTTCACTCCAAAAATAATATATGTATGGTTATACATAAGTTAATTATCTTGATTTAGCCACTCCACAATATATACATATTTCAAATCATTATGCTTTACGTGATAAATAAATATAGTTTTTAACTTATCAATGAGAAATTAATTTGGGCTAGCCACTGTGGCATAGTATTAATGCAAATGATCTACAAGGCTGGAGACTATGTGACTGACTGTGGGACTGGATCCCTGAGGTGGCTTAAAAACATGCTGGGCATATGTGTGGATGTCTAGAATCTTGAAGAGCTGGACGACTAGTAAAAGTGGATTGTGGAGTGATAAGACCCTGTGAAGAATGATTCTTTCTCTCTGTCATTCACAAACACACACACACACACACACACACACACACTCCATCACAAAAAATTATTAAAAATACAGATATAAATGAGCAGACATTTCAGGAATAAGTATGAGATAATCAGATGAGGCAGGGCAAAGAAAGAAATCTGAGGATGAGAATCAAGAGAACAAAGGAGGAAAACCAAAAGCGTGCATATCACGGAGAGCAAATTAAGATTATATCTCAAGAATGACAGTGTTGAGATCAGCAGTTAGCGTAGTGGTTATGTCACTGAACTCCCATTTAGTCAACAGCGGTTTGAGTCCCAGACCCGGTGGCTTAAACTCATGCCGGGCACGTGTGCATGCGTGCCCAAGATCCCGAGAAGGGATTGCGGTGTGGCCATCACCTCTGGAGGGTGATTTCTCGCTTTCTATCTCTCTGCCTTTGTCTTTCTGGCAAGTGCACGCTCCTATAGAAAAAATCTCTCTCTCAAAAAAAAGAATGACAGTGTTTAAGTCTTTAATACTGCTCAGAGGTTTAGAAGATGAGAATTGAGAGATGTCCATCAGGTTTAATAGAATGGAGGTCATCATTGGTCTCAGCAAAAGCATATTCAGTGGAGTAGTGGTAAGAAAACCACAATCAAAGTAGGATAATGAAAGATTAGAAGGTGAGGAATATTAGTAATTACAATCAGGCACTGCATAGCAATGCTTCAATCAATGACAGATAGTACATAGGATGGTGGTACCATAAGGAATATATATGTGTTACTGTATACCTTATATACTGTATCACCCAGGTTTGTACTAGGCTATATGATTTAGGTATAGTAAATGTACTCTATCATGTTTACACAATGACAAAATCGCCTCAGAGTATATTTCTTAAAACTTATTTCTGCCATAAAGTGACACATGACTATATTTCAATAAAATAGTGAGTATTAGCCAGGTCCAGATAAAATGTGCTAAGAAGAAGCAAAATGAGAAAATTGCTTTTAGAGAATTGTAGTAAAGTTAGGGATTATAGAGTACTATAAATGGAAGGACCCAACTGGAAAAACAGGTTTACTTAGGGAAAGTGACAGGCTGAAAACTGGATGATAGGGTTAACTTTATTTATTGACTATTGATTTTCTTTCTACTTAACTTCTCAAACAAAATTTCAAGAGATAATATATTTACTTGTTTACTTTTATGCAAATTCAAATAAACCTAGAAAATTTAAGCTATACCACAGATAGGACCATTACTGTAAATAGCAAAACATATTTTTATGGGCCTCTTTCAATAGCACACAATTCTAGTATAGTTTATAATTCAATATATGTTTATTAACCACTAGCTATGCAAAAGGTGCTGTTAGAAATTCAAAATAAGTGTAGTATTCATTTTCTATTCTCAAATCATATAGATTCTAGTTTTGTATAGGTGAATAAAATGAACATAAAAAACTCTACTACAAAGGACAATTTAATTCCATGTCATGTTTCTCATTCTCTTTTACAGCATTTCTTTCGTTCTGCTTTCTATCACAGTGAGTTGACTATTTCTTCTAATAAATGTGAACCCCTGGAGGGCAAGAGTTATGTCTTTCTATCTCTGTGCCTTTTCTTCCACGCACCCTCAGTACATATTTATACATAGAATAACTTCTACATTCCTATTGACTTGAGCTTAACTGATGAATTAAAATTGTAATGAACACAAAATGCAACTGTGCTAAAGGCCAGATTAATGTAATGTTCTTCTACAAATGCTTTTCAGTGTGAAAATAAAAATTACCATTAAATAATTTTGTCAGCATACTAACAAGTAACACATTCCTTTTTCTAGTTAAATAGCAGATCTGTAACCAAGATTTAACACTTTTGACTCCAGTGAGAGATGAGACTAAAACTATAGTTCTGGACCCAGATGTGGTGGCACAAGTGGTAGGGCACTACCGTGCAATGATGGAACTGCAGGGAGAAAAAGAAGAAAAATCACAAAGCAAAACAAAACAGTGTATGGATCTCAAGTCAACCTAAACACGTTGGGTATACCTGTGGGCAAACCAATGATCTAACTGGCTGGAAGGCTGGTGGGAGTGTGGAGATTGCTATGTGATGAGTTCCTGTCTAGGGTACCTATCATTTGCTCTCTAAATAAACTTAATACATTAAAATATAGTTTGAGAATCTTTGTCATCTAGACCTCTACACACTGAATCAGTAGACATGTCAAAAAAGTTTCTTTCTTTTTTTTTTTTGTTTTTGAGAGGTTTTTGCTATAGCCAGGAAGAAAGAGACAGAAAGCAAGAAATCACCCTCCGGAGGGGATGGCCACACCAAAATCGGTTCTCCTCCATTCTCCTCTTGGGATCTTGGGCATGCACACGTGCACACACACCAGGCATGAGTTTAAGCCACCTGGCTGGGGGCCTCGAACTGCGGTTGACTACATGGGACACAGCCATTACACCAACTGCTGGTCCCTCGAAAGTTTCTTCTTAAATTTATATACCCATTCTATCCACGTGACATAGATAGACAATGAGTTCAGTTTCTCTAATTTGCTGTAGGTTTCTCCAGTTAAAAATCTAAACTAGTAAACAGATTGATTTGAAAAGCAGATATACCTTTGACTTTTTTTTTTTTTTGGAGAGGTTTTCGC
Source organism: Tupaia belangeri chinensis (assembly GCF_000334495.1). Lineage (NCBI taxonomy): Eukaryota > Metazoa > Chordata > Mammalia > Scandentia > Tupaiidae > Tupaia > Tupaia belangeri. The sequence goes on along the minus strand of NW_006159604.1, from coordinate 1,080,703 downwards.
TATAGGGCGTGTGCGCTCGCCAGACAGACAGAGAGAGACATAGAGACAGAAAGCAAGAAATCACCCCCCAGAGGGGATGGTCACGCCGCAATCCCTTCTCCTCCATTCTCCTCTCGGGATCTTGGGCACGCACGCACACGCACCCGGCATGAGTTTTAAGCCACCGGGTCTGGGACGCGAACCGCGGTCGACTACGTGGGAGTCCAGCGACACAGCCATTACGCTAACTGCTGGTTCCCCCTTTGACTTTTCTTAAACAATGTTTTTAAACTTTCACCTGTTTCTAATTAATCAACTCACTTCTCTTACATATCTGTTACCTAAAACATAGGTAGGTACATATCACTTTTACTATTGTGTTAACTAGTTGGCAGTGTGTGTGTGTATTATGTATAAAATACTCAGTGAATGAATTGAACTTTTTTTCCTATTTTTGGCCAGTTGAAGTGGTGTTCACATGAAAATGGTTTACAATTCTTTTCTGATTAAAGTAAAAGTTCTTAGTTCAGGAAGAGATTGGAAATTTATAATCAGACTCTGCTGTAATGTATGAGAAAGAACTTCACCATTTCCTTCTTGTTCTGAGTTAAATATTAAGGACACTGTGGGACCAGCAGTTAGCATAATGGCTAGGCCACTGAACTCCCATGTACTCGACCGTGGTTCGAGTCCCAGACCCAGTGGCTTAAACTCATGCCGGGCATGTGTGCATACATGCCCGAGATCCCAAGAGGAGAATGGAGGAGAAGGGATTGTGGCATGGCAATCCCCCATGGGGAGTGATTTCTCGCTTTCTGTCTCTCTGTCTTGCTGGC
>NW_006159604.1:1076915-1079851 GCF_000334495.1 Tupaia belangeri chinensis | reverse complement strand
AAGTTCACCAAAAAAAAAAAAAATGGACACCGAAAATATAAAAAAGGTTAAAATAAATGATATAAATAAAATAAATACTATTGAACCATTATTAAAAAGAATTGCTAAAAGGGCAAAAAAAATGAATTTAGTTGAAAATTTGAGGCAAAATTTCCCTGTGACTTTTAACTGCTCTGAGACAAAATGTGAAGATTTCCTAATCCTCTTATACAAGTTTATCTGCCAAACAGCATGCTTACTCATGGTGCTCTCAGATAAGTGAATTTAAAGACATATGTTAGGAGGTGGGCAGGGAAATGGATTTGGAATCATAAGAATTCTGTTTCAAGATGGAATCTGATGAAGAGCTATTTACATAAGTGCTTCCTGGTGCTTATTAGAGTTGTTAGTGGGGGAGGAATGGGAATGTAAGGACAAACTCCAGTGCTTCGGAAATGGAAGACTTGTCTGGAGGAGGCTGGTTGAAGGATTGAGACTAGAGGCAAAAAGTATTTTCTAGATGAGACCATGCAGTGTGAATGAATCTACTGATTTTATCAAGGGAAACTGGGATGCGTATTTTGCATGTCTTTCGGAGAGATTAGTGAATAGAGATACCTAGGAAGATTCCCACTTTACATTTAAGTTTTATATTTCAACATTTAAATAGAATTGTTTGATATCCTTGGAGTTTCTCATGGCTTTGAATTTTACAAAGGTCAGAAAGTACTATGGAGCTCATTATTTAAAGGAGTCCTTGTAGAACAAAACACTTCCTTTTTGCTGTTGCTCTGAAGTGAGCATCTTCTTTCTTCAGATACCTTCAATTATTCCCAGTTCAGAAGTTAAACTATTATGAAAAAAAAAATGCCACATGGAACAGAAGCTACTATAAAAATATTGTGTCAACTTAGCTGGCCAGAGAATGGTTTTAACTGTCATTGATACTCTTCCTTCTACACGTATCAGTTTAACCTTGGCCTTTTAGAGATAGTAACATTCTAATTATTCAGAGAAGAATTAATAAAGCATCTTACTTTACCAGAGCAGGGTAGCTGTCTCAAAGCAGAAATAGTAATATTTAATCTTTTGTTCAAACATCAAAATGGCAATATTTTGCACAGACATTTAATATTAAACTTTACAAATGTCTTGTATTTAAACATTAATTTGTAATAGAATAGTTTATTTCTATGGCAAAATGAGTTCTGAGTTCCAATATGCTAACTGCTCAGTGCTTAACTTTCTAAAATTTCACCAACTTGAGATAGCTACCATAGCAATATTTCAATAATATCTAACTGCCAGTGTAATTTATTTGCATGGATAAAGCCAGTCTGAATTACAATTTAGTAAGTCACAAATTATTGTGGCCAATCGTGAGAATAGCAAATAACCCAGAACTGACTAATGCCATGACTTATGTAGAATAGCGTTAGAAAAATCTCCCAACAACATTTGGACATATAGAATTGGGTGAAGTTTTTATTTTGTTTGTACATTTTTGCTTTTGCTTCATTTTGTTTTGTTTAAAATGACTCAAAGGAAAGAACAAGAGATTTATCATCACATTCATCTTGCAAAAAATCCAAACTCTACCCTGTACACGTCAATCAAAAGCCTTTTCCAAATTTCTGTTGGCTATAGGGTAAAACTGTGTCTCTTGGATACACCAGATACGTAAAAGACTATATTACATGCAAGATACGAAAGTGGACTAGGGTGATGGTGGAGATTATGTTATGAGAGATAGGTTGACAGCTCTATACTCCAAAAATATAGGAGAGCAGTTTTTTCTTCATATCTTCTCAAAACTAGCATTCAGTATGGTGTTCAGCAAGTAGTCTATGCAAAAATGAACTTGGGACTTGACTGGATTTGAGATTAGACAAATGAAGTAGAGCAACCAGAATGAGAGAGAAATTCCAAAGTTCTCAGCCAAAATAACTGATTCTGAGGATGCTTTTGTTGGGGAATGTAAGATGATCTGCTTGTGGACCTTGTTTAAGAATGACACCCACACCTAACTTTAATGAAAATATTAGGTAGCTAGACTGAGAAGTTATTTGGGGAACCTGGCACTCTATATTCACTACTCATGATGTCCTCGTGTGGTGACAATATGCATTTTACTTTCCATAAATTAAATAGAAGATGAAATGAAGTAGTGAGCTGTCTCTATGATAAAATCTTTAGAATCCCAAAACTTCTACTCACTTTATAAAATTACATGTAAATTTCAACAATGCTGAATATGTGAATGACATACACAACATATTCGAGTAATTAAAATTTGGTTAAAAGTTGACTGGCAAGTCAGTCCGTGATGTGGTGTCCATGGCAGCTGAATCTCACGTGATCAACTGTGCAGTTGGAGTCTCAGACACTGCAGCTTGAGAAACACTCCAGACATGTGTGTATGCATGTCCAAAAATTTCAAAAGAGGTAGAAATGGTGGATAAGAGATTGTGGTGTGACCACTGACCATGAGGGGTGCTTTCTTTGTCTCACTCTGTCTTTCTCCAGTGAATATATGTGCCTTCTGGCAGAATTTTAATAAAGGTAGATATCTCTGGAAATACCAATATAAATAAGAAAATTTGATGGGCTGGATTGTGATGTAGCATTAATACTCTGAAAGGCTTTTCTGCACGGGAAGGTTCTGAATTCATGTATTGAGACCTCTCTGAACACATAGGACATACATGTATGTACCCATGATCTAGGACTTGCTGAAGCAGTGGGTAAATTGCAGCATGAGAACCTGGTTGGGAGTATCTATCTAATCTGTCTCCATCTCTTTTCATCAAGGAATAAACAAATTAAATTTAAAAATTAGCAGAATTAGAAAGCTTTATTGTCTTTTACATGCTAAAATAGGAAACAAGATTCAAAAACATTCATAGAAATTTATCATCTCAAGGCAGGAATCTACAATATATTCTGTTTGTTTCTCT
>NW_006159604.1:1030416-1076819 GCF_000334495.1 Tupaia belangeri chinensis | reverse complement strand
ACCCCACCACCTGCCAGCCGTTCTGATACCCTTTCTTTTAACTAATTAAATATTTTTTATCAGAATGTTTGTAGCTGAAATTACAAAAACACAATTTAAGAACTAAAACAGCTTAATATCACATTTAAGAAATACAAAGCTATATTATGCCAAGAGTCTATTAATTAAGAGGCTTCATAATATCAAAAAGGATTCAAGTTAATTTTTTTTCTACTATCCTTCCCATTTTGGTTACTCTTCCCATATTTACAAAATGATTGCAGCAGTTCCAGACCTTATATTCTCAGATACTTCATTTTACAAATCCCTTTTTGTGAGCAAGTAAACCTGTCCCAGAAAATCTACCCTTACACTTCTTGGGATTTTCTTGATTAATCACAATGTACATCCCTTGAGACTGGAAGGAGCAGACCCTCAACGCATCTGGCACTTCAATTGCTGAGTAAAATTGTGATATAAGTAGCAAGAAAGAAGGAGAGAATGGTTGCTAGGTAAGCTAACAAAAAGATAACTAGAAGTATATGAGATCATATGATGTGTATTATGTAGCCACTGATTTTGTTTTTAAAAGAAAAAAGTGGGACTTGTATAGTATTTTTATTTGCATGGTTATACCTGACAAACTGTTAGTCACAAGTCTACTAGTTATTAAGCATAAGCACCTAAGGTAAAAATAAAAATAAACTTTTAAAAATATCTTAAAGAGAATCATTCATAATAATGAATATAATGCTGGTATTCAGAAATGAAGTATAAAATGGAATATTTTATGTAATATAAGCTTACTTATTTCTGTCAATTCCAGTAGACATTTGTTCTGATTGTTCTTTCTGGAGTGATTGATCAATTTATTGATAGAGTTGAAATTAGTCTGGTTTTTTTTCAGCATAAATGAAATCAGTGATGCTAACGTTTTTAAATGTGTGTAGTAGATTTAGCATTAGGTCTCAAGAATATTTTGGGAACAAGCAATTGGAAATAAAAATACAGAAAAAGTTAAAAACTGCTGTATCACTGTTTATTTTATTTTACATACTCTTATAATCACCATGACTCTTTTCAAAAAGGAATAAATTACATATCCACTAGTGTTATAGCCACTCAATACTGATTTTGAACATTAAACGTATGGGTCTTGAGAGCAGAAAGTGAAATTTCCCCTAGCTCATTTGCAGAAAGTTAACACACTCCCCATCAAGATGGCCTTACATAGCACAGCAGAACTTGTCATACATATTTGACCTCTACACATGCCTATGTTATTCAAAATATCTTTCTCACAGGCTTTCTATGGCATTACTCATGTTTCTTCCTTTGTCTCAATTTCTGGCAATTGGAGGATTCTTTATTCACAGTTTTATTATAGTTTGTTCCCTCAGAAAATAAGTTAAAAAAAAAACTCTAAAAATGAGAAAAGAAAATGGGAGTAAAAAATGGACGGGGATTGAAACTATTCAAGCCAAAAGCCAAAGAGAAAATAATCTAACAGTCAAGAAGTAAGAGAAATGAAGAGAAATGGTTGGGATCCTATTGTTTAGTCCAAATAGAGATTTTAGCTATAGGGCACATGTGTTCACCAGAGAAACAGAGAGACAGAAAGCTGGAAATCACCTTCCAGGAGGGATGGCCTATACCATAATCCTTTCTCCTCCATTCTCCTCTGGGGTTTTGGGCACACATGTAGATGGTCCTGGTGTGAGTTTCAAGTTACTGGGTCAATTATTTGAACCATGGTCAGCCATGTGGGAGTCCAGTCACGTAACCATTATGCCATCTGCTGGTCTCAGTCCAAGTTCTTCAGTTTACAGTTTAGGAGAGTGATACTTAGAGGGACCAAATGACTTAGTAAGGCTCACGCATCTAATTTCAAAAGATTAAGTACAGGAACTTAGGCCTGCTTAAATCTAGGGCATTTCTTTCACTTTCTTCATTGTTCTACTGAGGACTGTCTACATACCCAGTGTGTATAGTTATTGCAGTAGCATCTGAGCTTTTGTAGAGGCAGCCTCACTGCATGAAAGAACAATAGCTGCAGAAATTTAACACTAGCAAGCAAAAACGCACTGCAGTAACCAAGCCCAGAGGATTCCTTTCTCCAACAAAGTTCCTTGGCAGACTGCAAAATTAGCTGGTGAGGATGAGTCATCAATCGACTTTGGTGAACAAACCAATTTCCACCAATAGATAGTTTTCCTCTATCTCCCCAAATCTTCTTCTTTCAGCAGATTCACTCATTATTTTTTCATACCCACAGTTTTATTATAGTTTGTAATATATACAGTAATAGCTGCCTTATTAATGTTTTTTTTTTCACACATGAACTGTCAAGAACATCACAAATAGCTTTCTGTTAATCCCAGAAGAGTTGTTGAGAAAATGCAGGGCAAAAATTTCAAATGAAAATCTCAATGACATGATTTTATGCTTCCCTTTTATTATTAAACAACAGCATTATGATTGTTATAGTATAAGTGGCAATATCCATGTATTTAAAACTGTGAGGAGCAGAGGAAAAATAAATTCTTATATGTACGTTAAAGAAGTTGGGAACCAGCAGTTAGCATAATGGCTATGTCGCTGGACTCCCACGTAGTCGACCGCGGTTCGCGTCCCGGACCCGGTGGCTTAAAACTCACGCCGGGTGCGTGTGCGTGCCCAAGATCCCGAGAGGAGAATGGAGGAGAAGGGATTGTGGTGTGACCATCCCCCCTGGGGGGTGATTTCTCGCTTTCTGTCTCTAATGTCTTTGTCTGTCTGGCGAGCGCACGCGCCCTATAGTGAAAATCTCTCCAAAAAAAAAAAAAGCAATAAAAAATATATCTCGCGAGTTAATTTTTTTCTTTAAGTAGACTGGTCATCAATCTTTTTGTCTCATTTGTTTGCTTAAGCTTATAAATAAAATTGCACATTGAAAGTTATGAAAACTAAATTTCAATTTGATTTTACCCATTGCCTAGTGTTATTTGCCAAGTCAAAGAAGATGACCATCTTGTAGATAAGTACACATTTATTTCCTTAGGATTTTAATAACTATGAATAACTACAACACCTAAAGTTTCTATGGGGAAACAATGATGATTTGTAGATACGAAATTTGCAGCATAAGTTTTCACATCCTAGAACAGCCAAAGCTCATATTGTACAAAATATCTGAGAATTACATTTTTCATACCTTTTATCAGATTTCAGAAATTTTCCAAAATTGTTTCAGTCTACTCCCAATATTTTAAAAGCTAATCAACTATTACTTAAGCAACATTTCTGAGAAGTCATGCTGTAACTACAGGCAAAGCAAGAAAAGTTTTGATAAAATAACTGAATTCTTCAGATATAAATTGTTGGAACTAGTTTAGATGTGAAACATATTAACAATATCACTATTTCATATGACATTAACCAAACAGCAGATGCATTGAAAGCTATTTTATTAAAATGCGAACCTATGCTTGAAAACCAAATAATTTGGAGACACATAAATTAGTGTAGGACATGATGGTTTGAAACTTAGTAAACATGTTTTTCAAAAAATGGCACTGGATGAAAATCCATAGTGCCTACAATAATTTTAGCCTTTCAGACACATGTTATTGATAAATGCTATGAATTAGTACCATATCTTTTGAAACCACTGTGTTTAAAAAAGTAATCTGGGTTGAATGATTCACAGCTCAGACTTAATACCATAAGCAAGATCTTAATTTCATGTGTTAAGTCACACATATAGAAATCTTTGAATTGCTAAATGACCATGTCCTACTCTAACACTAGATTCTGTTCAAATTAAAAAAAAAAAATCACAAGGTAGTTTACCTCAATTAGGATCACAGAAAGATAAGCAAAGCAATAAACCCACTAGAAGGATTGTGAACTTTGCAGAGTTGACTGTTTTATTCCCCACCCTGCCCCGCCCCATAGGGCATGTGCGCTTGCTGGAGAGAGACAGAGGGAAAGTAAGAAATCACCCCCAGGGGTATGGCCATGCCACAATCCCTCCTCATTTTTCTTCTCTTAGTAATTTAGATATGTATATGCACTGGCAAGATATTCAAGCCACTGAGTCCATGACTAGGAGTCCAGTGCCTTAGGTACCGCATCACTTGCTGGTCTGTCAGAGTTGATTTTGAAAGGCAGGGCAAACTCTTTGTGAGTTTCTTTATTCTGCTTAGCTTGGACAAGGGGTTAATCATTAATCCCATTACTACTACCTCTCTATTGTTATACAAAATGATAAGAATATTAATATATTGGGCATTTTAGTTCATGTTTAATGCTTCTAAATGATATTCCACAGTTGTGGTAACTCATTCTGGTAATTTGTAGATTGAAGCACCTATATGCAAAGGGACAGGTATTTCCAGAAGAGTCATGAAGAATAACTTTTTAATACATAGTGATAAGCATAGAAACACAAATTAAACAATAAGGTCTTACATGGGAGAAAACATTCACTAACAACAACTAGAAAGATCAGCACTTTTTAATGGGTTTCCTTTCTTTGTCTCCGTGGAGATAGAATATTAAAGTCAGATATTACCAGCATTAAAATCATTACCCGGTATACGGGCAGATGGCCGGCCAATAATTGTTTATAGGGACAGATGGCAGTTCCTTGTACCCTCTTTCTAGTTTCTGTGTTTTTAAAGCTCAGCAGTTGCAATGTGAAGCCTTCATAGGACCATAAAATACAAACTACTTTAAATAACTCTGAACCAGGATTTTGACTAATGTGCCTAAAAGAAACAGCCACAGTTCAAAACTCCATCTGCAAAACGGTACTAGGTGTATGGCCCTGCAGGTTATAATTTATGGAAATGGCAGACTAATTTGAGCTAGGTCTACACACAGGCACTCAAACTGGCATAAATAAAATAAAGAATTGAATCTAAACATGTATTTGTACTGTATACCAAAGGGAAATTTCAGTATATACTCAATAGCACTTTTCTACAGTTCATTAGAGGTACAAAAGTAGTGTCAGACCTTTCCCTGATCTTAGTTAGCTGACGGTCTAAATGGGAAGTGAGAGGAGAGAGAGAGAGAAAGATCATTGTAATACAAGGCAGAGGGTGCTAAATGCCAAGTAAGTGACACAAACAATAGAGCTAGAGAAGATCAAACAGAGTGGTCACTGTGGATATAAGGACTTACTGAGGATGGTAGGCATATGCTGGACAAGAAAAGGATCAGTGCAGGTTTAGCAGGTGGAGAGAATGGCATGAACAAAGAAACAGACTGCGAGACACAGACTGAGCCTCAAAATTCTGTTCCTTTTTATGGCACTGTATTTTTGTTTCTTTTTCTTATTTCAGTCTCTTATAATGGCGTAAGACTTGGAAAACAATATGCCTCCTTGATTAGTGTAAAAGAATAATGGAGAGTCCTAATACGTGGAAACTTGAATTCTGTGCTACTGATATTACACATTGTCTTTAATATAATTAGCAAGGCTGCTGATTTTTTTTAAAACAAATAGGAAGTGTGAAAATGGTATTTTTAGAAGATGTTGCTCTATAGTTTGTGGAAAAGGTTGAAAAGGGAGAACCAGGTTAGAACCCATTTAGGAGATTATTTTCATACTTTAACACAAAAGATGGTAATCTCTAAGATAGAGTAGAAATCATGGGGAAGAGAAGAAAGATGGTAGACATTGTGAAGAGTCAATATAATGTGATGTCTAGTCTGAAAAGAGAGTTAGATCAAATATTGATGGCTTGAATGACTTTAAAAAGTATAATATTTGTAGAAAGTATAATATTTTTCTTTCCAGAAATTGGGAATTAAAAAGTAGTGGAGCAGAATGACACATTTAAATATATGTTTGAGATGTTTTTGAGACATGGAAGTGGAGAGGTGCATAAACCAGATGATGATTTGGAGAAAAAGCAAATCTTGAGGGAAAGCTTACGGAGTCAGTTACTATTAGTAATAGTTGAAGTGATAAAATTAGATGAGATCACTAAGGAGAAGTGTATAAAGGAAGTAACAGTGTAAATGAAGATGAGAGCTTGGGAACAATATTCACAATTTAAAGCTAGCTGTTTTCATGACTGAATTTAACTCTTTGTTTTTTTCCTGTGTGTGTGTGTGTGTGTGTGTGTGTGTGTGTGTTTGTGTGTGTGTGTGAATCTTCCTGGTGTCTTCAGGTGAAACCCTGTATTTACATGTTTTTAGTGAATATAGAATGTTGATTTTTTTTATTTTATTATCCTATTGGAAATAATAGCATACTGCAGGCAAAGCATTCCCTTGAGTGGATGTTACATTAAAAAGAAGCTGCCAGAAAACAAATAAACAACAACAAATCACAGCAAATAAAACACACAAGTGTATGCTTATATTAGCAGAAAAAATGTAGTTTTGATTTAACTGGAGATTTTTCTCAGCATTTCAAACAAAGCAAATGCAGTAGTAGCAATATTATTTCAAGGAGTTTATTTTCCCTAAATGATTCTCATCAGGGTCCAAAACAATACATTTTACAGTAATTTTGCTATTATTCTTATTTGTTTTCACTATACTTTAATTCTATTTCAAATCCCGAGAGTCTGTGCCATATATCTACTCAAGGAGTATAAACACACTCTTCTTTCCCACCCCAGCCCCTACACACACAGCTATGGAGTAAATGTACTTTAAGCTTTAGAACTGAGCATATTAGATGAGGCATAGTTTAAAAGCACTGCAGACTTTTTGATACGTGGGAAACTATGGATGCTGCAGTTTATTCACTTGGTCCTGACTGAAAAACGATATGCAGTGTTTGAACTATAGGAGAAATTAAATGGGGTCTGTGTTATTTTGTTTAAATATTATCATTATATAGAATTTTAGTGGACCTTAGACATTCTGTAGTCCAATGTTCACATTGTTTAGACGTTAAAGAAGTGGACACAAATCTATGTTTGATTATTTAGAGTGACAAGGAATTAGAGCTACACAGATTAGCTATTTTATTTTCAGGAAACTGAGCAGGAGAAAGTTCTGGTCTATTTTGAGCTGGAATCAATACTTCAACTGTAAATGATAGTTTGACTTTACACAGAGATAAACAGAGATCAGAATATTTTTGTTCTTGTACAGTTATATTTTTTATAATTTTTTTTTATTTTTAAGGTTTTTGCCATAGGGCATGTGTGCTCACTGGAGAGACACAGAGAAAGATAGTGATAGGGAAAATAAGAAATCACCCCCATGGGGGGGTGTGTGTGTGGCCATGCCACAATCCTTTCTCCTCCATTCTCCTCCTGGGGTCTTGGACATGCATACACCTACGCCTGACATGAGTTTAAAGTTCCTGGGTCCAGGACTCAAACTGTGATCAGCCATGTGGGAGTCCAACACCCTAACCATTATGCTGGCCCATCTTCAGTTATCTTTAAATTTGAATGAGGCATCACTTCTCTGTGTCCTCTTACCAATGGTGCTTGCTGTTGTAACACCTATGCCTAACAGTGAATAAGAGTGGTGGACAGTATACTGTGAACAACTCGAGTGTAGGGATTATAAATTACATTTATTCTATCCCCACAGATAGCAGTTAGCACAGTAAACATAGTGACTCACACATAGCAAGAGCTAAGCAAATGTTTGATGAAAGCATGAAGGAAGAGAGGAGAGAAAATGGAAGAATTAATAGGAGCTTGATTCATACATGCTATATTTAATAGGGCATAATTCATTGACTATACTGTATTGTGGTTTAAAAATATATTTTATGTATTTGTATAAATATATTCAATATATATTTCTGTTATATATTTATATTAAATTTTAGTATATATAATACCTGTAACATTATGTTATATGAGAGATCTTAAAAGATGTGTGGAAAATGTGTATTATAAATAAACTATGCATGGATTTAAAAAAATTTTGAACCAAAATAAACCTGCACTTTAATTTCATTTTTCATGAAATTTTTGGAGTCCTTTTATATGTCTCTGTTTTTGTAATTATATCTCACATAGATAGATTGATAAATACATAGATATAGGTACAAATGTAGGAACTATTCATAGGATCCCTAGTCTAGACTTGTCTTGATATTTTTGTACACATATATATTTGTCTTTCAATGACCAGTTCTTGTATTATTAAAATAATCCCTTGAGTTGCCTCAAACTCACCATAGGGGATCTATTACCCAAATTTATTACCACTATTCCACTTACATACATTCAGTTTTAAGTGGTATGATTTGAGGGAGAGGTATGAAATTTTAATTTATCAAGGTGCCATGAATCTTGAAGAGACTCTTCTAATGTTTAAAAAAAAATAGAGGAAAAGCAGATTATATCACTGGACCCCCACATGGTTGACTGCAGTTTGAGTTGCAGACCAGTCACATGTACATGTGTGCCCAAGATCCCAGGAGGAGAATAGAGGAGAAGGGATTGCATTTTACCACTGTGCCATGATCTATCACCCAGGTGCAACCCTCCTCCAAAATAAGAAATCCATGCATAGTTTCATTTTAATACACATTCCATATTTCATGTTTGAAACAACTATAGAAAGGAAACCATGAAAATAATGATCTAATTCAATTTTCAACTAGTGGGATTTGTTTTCCTTTATATATATATTTTATGTATATATATATATATATATATATATATATATATGTGTGTGTGTGTGTGTGTGTGTGTGTGTGCCACATGTTTCTCAAGGTGTAGCATCAGAGACTCAGTCAACACAGTTGGCCATGTTGAATCCCGGACCCGATGGTTAAACTCACGCCAGAGCATGTGTGTGTGCATGCCCAATATCCAAAGAGGAGAATGGAGGAGAAGGGTTTGTGATGTGGCCATCCCCCCTGAGGGGTAATTTCTCACTTTCTGTCTCTCTCTGTCCTTTTGGCAAGCCTACATGCCCTATAGCAAAAACCTCTCAAAACAAAACAAAACTCTAAACGTGTGTTTCTGGTTACAGTAGAATTTAGATTAAGCAGATTAATTTATACATTTATCTACTCTTCAATTTCTTTTCCCACTATTACGTATTTGCATAATAAAGCATCATCCTTCTCCTTAACTTTTTTTTTTTTTTAAACAGAGATTTTTGTTATTGGGTACATGTGCTTACTGGAGAGACAGAGAGATAGAAATCAAGAAATCACTCCCGCCCCTGTGGGACGATGGCCCTATCACAATTCCTTCTCCTCGTTTAAATATTCTCAAAATTGAAGTTGCACTTCCTCCTTTAGCGACATAGAGCCTGCCTACTTATTGTCTTTTTCTTTTTTGTTCAATATCTAGAGCATATGAGAAAATGCTCTTTGTAATTTTCTTGCGCAGATAAGTATAGCATATATTTTTGCTCATTGAAGCATCTAAGTTAAGAAATATTTTACAGGATGACCCAATGGCCTGCTGGTTAAGGGAGTTGTATCCCAAATGGTCAACTGTGAAATTGGAATCCTGGACCTACTGGCTTGAGAGACATACCAAGTGCATATGCATGTGTACCCAAAATATTGAAAAGATAGGACAATGCAGGAGAAGGGAATGTGACATGACCACACCCCATTGGGAGCTGTTTTCTCCTTTACTGTTTCTCTCTGGCAAGCATATTTCCCTTATGACAAATTTTAAAAAAGAAAGAAGAAAGAAAAAAAAAGAAAGAAAGAAAAAGAAAGAAAGAAAGAAAGAAAGAAAAAAAGAAAGAAAGAAAGAGAAAGAAAGAAGAAAGAAAGAAAGAAAGAAAGAAAGAAAGAAAGAAAGAAAGAAAGGAAGGAAGGAAGGAAGGAAGGAAGAAAGGAAGGAAGGAAGGAAGGAAGAGGAAGGAAGGAAGGAAGGAAGGAAGGAAGAAAAGGAAAGAAAAGAAATATTTCACAAAATATTGACATATTCTACCTATAATGTCCCCAACTGTCACCTTAGTAAGTTTGTCCTTGGTAGTAAAGTCCCTTGGGTTTTAAGAAAGTTGTGAGCTCTTCCAACTGTAAATTCTATATTAAGATAGAAGATAGTGTTTTAGATTTGGAACTGAGATAAAGCATTCATACTAAATCTCAGTGAAAACACTGTAGTGTAGGAGAGGTGCCTATAGCAATCCAAATTTGGGGAGTGGTTAATTCTGCCTCTTTTCGCATGACATTTCAGAAGTGACAGATCATTGGTAATCATAAGACAAATCTATCCAAACTGCTATAGCCTCAAAAAAAAAAACAATTTGACGCATGTAATAATTAAAATATATGAAACATAGGGTCTGGATGAGTCCAATATTCTTTTAATGAAAAAGGATTCTGGAGACCATATAGTCCAATGAGTTCTATTCCCCTACTTTTGTAATAAGAGAAATACCATGTCTTATTTATCTTTGTTATTTGAACATTTGACATAATGCCTGACACAGCTATTGTTCAAGACCTCTGTGGAGCTGTTTTATACTAAGAATCGTGAGTGGCCTAAGTGTACACGACTAGTAAGATTGGATTAGAACTCTCATCTTAGCCTAGCTTCCTATAATTCTAGGCATTTACAAGACATGGCCGATTCCACAAAGTGACTATTTGAATCCCTGAATTGTCATCGTATACAGCAAGAGCCTGCTCAACCCTAGAGAGCTGTTAGGGTGAATGTCGGTCCTACCCTCTAAAATTGCATTGAGGTATTTACCTCTAGCTACTCCTTTTAGTCTTTGTTTCAAAATAGAAAGGCCACATGATTCTTCAGACCATAGCTGTGAGACTCAAATACTTCAGGGATAAGCAGTTTTCAAAGTATATATATATATATATAAGCAGCTTGGTCTAGAGAAGACAATGTCCTCATTTTCCCATTCTCTAACAGTTCAGGCTGGAAAAAAACAACTCTTTATTTTAGCCCTAATTAATTAACCTGAGAGTATTACCTATTTTACCTGAGGGACCACAAAGAATGAGTAGAAGGCAGGCCAAGTTATAACAGGGCATCTTTCCCAGCATATTGTAAGCAGCAAGTGACACTTAAGGGAAGAGCCACACAGCCTCAGTCAAACACTGCGTTCTTTCTATTTAATACTATTGGAATTATTAACTTATGGATTGCTTCTAGGAGGAGTTATTCTGCACAGGATCCCTGTGGTTAAATGGAAAGACAAGTCAATAAATTACCAACCAGCACACATAATTAAAGAGCAGAGAAGGAAAGGTTTGAATTGTTTTGAACACTGTCACCATGAAATAAATTAAGCAATGTAGTAAGATAGCCAAAAACCCATGTGTGCCAGTCTTTGTCTCTCCCAATCCCTATCAGCTGCAGTTCTGAGAAGTTTCCACCAACAAGATCACAGTGCCCAATCCTTGAGTCAGTTCTGACAAAAGTAGCCAAAAGTCCACTAATAGTAAAAGCCTTAGGCTATGACACTGCAAATACTTTTACAAAGGTTAACTCTTTTAATCATCATAATAATCCTATGTAGTAGAGACCATTATTCACTCATTCATTTTTTTGGAGAGATTTTTGCCTTAGGGACATACACTCACCAGAGAGAGTGAGAGAGAGAGAGAGACAGAGAGAGGGAAAGTGAGAAATCACCCCCTGGGGGGATGGCCACGCCACAATCCCTTCTCCTCTATTCTTCTCCTGGGATCTTGGGTAAGTACATATATGTGCCTGGCATGAGTTTCAAACCACCAAGTCCAGGACTCGATCTGTGGTCAGCCATGTGGTACTCCAGTAACGTAACTGCTATGCCATCTGCTGACTCCAGACAATTACTCATCTCAAGAAAGAGTAAACTGAGGCACAAGACCTTAAATAACTTGCTTAAGTATTTTAGTGAAGATAATTCTAGCAGTAATAATAAATAAATACTTCCAGATTTCAGTGACTTTACTTCCAGATTTCAGTGACTTTACTGTGGTAATCTTGATGACATTTTGCACATTTTTTTTTCCTTTTAGGATTTATTTTTGCCAGGGACAGCACATGGTATAATGGTTACTTCACTGAATTCCCACATGTCTAACCACAGTTTGAGTCCTGGACCTGGTGGTTTGAAACTCAAGTCAAGCGTGTGTGAGTGCATGCCCAAGATCCTGGGAGGAGAATGGAGGAGAAGGGATTGAGGAGTGGCTGTGCCCCTTTGTGGGGAGAGTTATTCCTCATTTTCCTTCTCACTGTCTCTGTCTTCCTCTCTCTGGCGGCAAGCACAGGCACTCTAAGGCAAAAATCTCTAAAAAATAAAAAAAGACGTGTGCCATGGAGAATGTGTGCTTTCTGGAGAGAGAGAGATGGACAGAATGGGAAAATGAGGAATCAGTCCATAGGGGTGATGGCTACTCTGCAATACTTTCTCCTCCATTGCCCTCTCTGGATTTTGGGCACATAAGCACACACTCCCTGCATGATTTTCAAATCTCTGGTCCAAGACTTGAACCACAGTAAATCATGTGGGAGTACAGCATCTTAACAATTACATCACCTCTGGTCCCTTACGCAGCTTTTTTTGGGGGGAGGGGGAAGGTTTTGCTATAGGGCGCGTGCACTCGCTAGACAGACAGAGAGAGACAGAGAGATAAAAAGCGAGAAATCACCCCCCAGGGGGGATAGTCATGTTGCAATCCCTTCTCCTCTATTCTCCTCTCAGGATCTTGGGCACGCACGCACATGCGCCCGCATGAGTTTTAAGTCACTGGGTCCGGGACACGAACAGCGGTTGACTACATGGGAGTCCAGTGACATAGCCATTACACTAACTGCTGGTCTCCACAGCTTTTAAATGGCAAAGTCAATCAAAGTCAATCACCTCATAGTTAAAATTGAATTGTTTTTTTTCCAACTCACCACTATGACTACAAAATAGACACTACATATTTGCACATTTTAATCTGCATAGTTACATCACCAATTTAAATATATTAGTTATTTTATGGTTGTAATAACAATAAAATAACTAATATATTTAAATTGGTGATGTAACTATGCAGATTAAAATATTATTTTTAGAATCAGAATAAAATACACCATATTAACACTAAAATTTTAAATATGCAGTAATGTCTAAGTGCTTCACATATACTCACTTACTTCTTAGAGCCTCTTCCTGAAGGTTGTACTATGATTGTCTTTTAAAAAATTTTTTGAATGTTTCTCTCTTTGATTATTTTTAATATTTTTATTATGAAATAAAATACAGATTATGAAGAAACACCAAAGAGGGACCAGCAGTTAGTGTAATGGCTATGTCGCTGGACTCCCATGTGGTTGACCGTGGTTCAAGTCCCAGACCCAGTGGCTTAAACTCACGCTGGTCGCGTGTGCATGAATGCCCAAGGTCCTGAGAGGAGAATGGAGGAGAAGGGATTGCAGTGTGGCCATCCATCCTGGGGGGTGATTTCTCACTTTCCCTCTCACTATCTCTCTTTGGCGAGTGCATGTGCCCTGTTTATGACAGAAACCTAAAAAAAAAAAAAAGAAACAATTGCATTAGCTGTATTAAAAGTCCTTTCATTATGGCTGACAAAACTTTCTCTTTTTCCCTTTAAAATAATTTCGATCTTGGTTTTATAGTAATGTCTTTACTGTATTTATTTGTAATTTTATCCATTTTATAAAGTTCATGTTATTAAATTTTCTTTAATATTTATGTTCCCCCTGCAGCTCAGTGCTTTTATCCAAATGTGTCTGATGAAGAAACCGAAAAATATGTCATATAGTCACAGTGTAGTTAAGTATGTTCCTCTGTATTTGGTATTTCATTCAAACTGAGAGCTAGACCTGAAGTCCAGCTCAGGTTAGACCTAGGTTTGATCGTTCTAGCAAAACTGTAGGTGATATTTTTTCTTTTCTTGGAGGCACATGATATTTGGTTCTCTTTTTATGATGTTAGCAGCTGTTAATCTTCAATAGCAATTATCCATTACAGATTGAAAATGGTAAAAATTGTAATTCTATTATCACTCATTCTCTTATTAATAGAAGTATCCCTTCAACTACTCATTGATTACTAAAGGGTAAAATCCATATTGGAGTGGCAGAATAAATGTTTCATCTTTATTTTTTTTAAGAATTATTTATTTAATTTTATCTATTCATTCATTTTATTTATTTGTTTATTTTAGTTTGATCAGAAAGACACACAAAGAGAGAGTGAAAGAGGGAAAGTGAGAAAGCAAGCCACCAGGTCTGAGACTCGAACCGTGGTTGGCCATGTGGGAATCCAGCGCCCTTATCCACCACGCCACTTGCCAGCCCCAGTGCTTCATCTTTTAATTTATCTGTTTTAATATAAAAATAGTAAAGTTCTAAAGATAAATAATTCACTTATTGTTTTGTATAATTATATATTCATGGATTTTACATATTTTGTAGGCTTTAATACATTTTAATATTTGTTCTTAAATTTTAACTGTAGTGTATATATCTTAAAATTATCAATGATAACCATTTTTAAGAATACATTTCAATTTGGTACCATTAATTATTTTCATAAAGTTGCATAACCATCACCTCTACTTCCTAGTTTATGTGAGTTATTATGATAGGTATGTTAGGAGGTATCATATGCCTTTTGTGCATCAATGAGAAGCTCATATTTTTTTCCAATGTTCTATTAATGTAGTGTATTACATTGATTGATTTTGTTCTACTCAGCCACTTGTTTTTATGCATATATCTCTATTAGTAATAGTGTATAATCCTTTAAATGTGCTGTTGAAATCAGTTTGCTAGTATTTTGTGGATGATTTTTGTATTTATAGTTGTAAGAAATATTGATCAATAAATTTCTCTTGTCATGATATCTTTTCTGAATTTAGGATCGTGGCAATGCAAATTTCATAGGATGAGTTAGAAAATGATCCTAAGTCTCACATATCTTGGAAGAGTTTGAAGTGGATTTAGGTTATTTGTTCTTCAAATGTTTGGTAGATTTTCAATTACTGATTCAATTTACTTGTTAAAGGTCTATTGAGTTTTTGTATTTCTTTTTTTTTTTTTTTTGAGAGGTTTTCGTTATAGGGTGCATGCACTCGCCAGACAGACAGAGAGAGACAGAGAGACAGAAAGCAAGAAATCACCCCCCAGGAGGGATGGCCACGCCGCAATCCCTTCTTCTTCATTCTCCTCTCGGGATCTTGGGCATGCATGCACACGCGCCCGGCGTGAGTTTTAAGCCACCGGGTCCAGGACGCAAACCGCGGTCGACTATATGGGAGTCCAGTGACATAGCCATTACGCTAACTGCTGATTCCTAAGTTTTTGTATTTCTTATTTGATCTGTTTAGGTAAATTCTTTGTCTCTAAGAATTTGTCTAGTACATATAGGGACACGGGTAAATTTGACAGATAAAAGAAATGTACTATATTTTGGTTATTTAGTGATTAGTCTACAGTAGGTGTTTGACAAGACTGGCATATAAGTGCATCAAAAAAGGGTAACTTTTACTATATTTATACTTTACATTTTTAAAATAATTATTTATTTAATTTTATTAATTATTATTATTATTTTTAGTCTGACCAGAGAGAGACAGAGAGAGAAAGGGAAAATGAGAAAGCAAGCCACCAGGTTCAAGACTTGAACCATAATCAGGCATGTGGGAATCCAGTGCCTTAACAACAACTTCATCTTCACCAAATTATACTTTAATTTTAAAAAGTGGAAAGAACTGGGCAGTCATGGTGATTAAGTCAGCTAGATTTCACATGATTAATGATGGGGTTTGAGTCCTGGACCCAGGTACATGTTCACTCATGGCCAAAATTTCAAGGAGAGATTGAAGAAGAGATGTGGTATGGCCATCACCCTTGGGGGTGATTTCTCACTTTCTCTGTCTTTCTCTCTCTGTCTCTTTATAGCAAGTGCATATATCATGTAACAAACTAAAACAAACAAAACAAGAGAACTATAATACAAGCATGGTAACTCTATCATATAAGCAAATATAAAATTGTCCACTGTAATATTCTTTAAGCTTTTTTTAAAGTTAAAACATTCATAAAAAAATGTTAGGGATAAAAATAAAGAACAGCGTAAAGCAAGCAAACAAACAAAACAGAAAACAAATAAAAATAATTCTAATGCTTTGGGAAGATATCATGTCAAGAAACAGCTGTGAGGGACCTGCAGTTAGCGTAATGGCTATGTTGCTGGACTCCCACGTAATCGACTGTGGTTCAAGTCCTGGACCCGGTGACTTAAAACTCGTGCCAGGTGCGCATGCGTGTGTGCCCAGGATCCCGAGAGGAGAATGGAGGAGAAGGGATTGCGGCTTGGCCGTCCCCACTGGGGGGTGATTTCTCGCTTTCTTTCTGTCTCTGTCTGTTGGCGCTGTCTGTCTGTCTGGAGAATGCACGCGCCCCATAGTAAAAATCTCTCAAAAAAAAAAAAAAAAAAGAAAAAAAGAAAGAAACAGCTGTGAGAAACACCAAGCAATTTCTATTTGTTGTGGCCATACTCGCCTTTAAAGAAGCCTTGAGCTTCTCAAAGTGGCTATTTCTGATAAGGTCTTACAAAGCTGAAAATGTTCTAACAACCTATTGCCCTACTTCTAAACATTAAAGCTCATTTTTAGATGTTTACCATAGGGCAATTGCACTGAATGGAGAGAGACAAATAGAGACAGAGAGAGACAGAAATTGAGAAATCACCTGCTAGGCCACCAGGGAAGATGACCATGGTGCAATCCCTTCTTCTCCATTGGAATTTTAGTTCAAAGACTCGAACAGCAGAGTTGGCATTGTGGGATCCAGTGCCTTAACCACCACTTCACCTGCTGGGCCAAAACTCATATCTTAATATTGGGTATATTAGAGACCAGACCAACAGATGGCAGAATGATTATGTCACTGGATTCCCATGTAGTAGATAGCAGTTCGAGTTCCAGGCTGGGTAGCTTAAAACTCAAGCTGGGTGAGACCATAAATGTAATACACCACATTAACAGAAAGAAAGATAAAAACCATATGATCATCTCAATTGATGCGGAGAAAGCGTTTGATAAAATACAACATCCTTTTATGATTAAGACTCTCAGTAAGATTGGTATAGAAGGGTCATTTCTGAACACAATAAAAGCAATCTATGAAAAACCTACAGCTAATATTATACTGAATGGGGAAAAGCTGAAAGCTTTTCCTCTGAAAACAGGTACTAGGCAAGGCTGCCCACTTTCTCCACTGCTCTTTAATATAGTACTGGAAGTCTTAGCTATTGCAATCAGAGAAGAGAACAGTATTAAAGGCATTCGAATAGGCAAAGAAGAGTTGAAAATATCTTTATTTGCAGATGACATGATGGTATACTTAGAAGACCCAAAGGTATCCATGAAAAAACTGCTTGAAGTAATAAGTGAATACAGTAAGGTGGCAGGATACAAAATCAATATCCAAAAATCTATAGCATTTCTATTTATGAACAACAAGTTGAACGAAGCAGAGCGGAAGAAAGAAATCCCTTTCACCGTAGCTGAAGAAAGAAATCCCTTTCACCGTAGCCACAAGATGTATAAGATATCTAGGGATAAACCTAACTAAGAAAGTCAAAGACCTTTATAAAGAAAACTACGAGAATCTTAAAAAAGACATTGAAAGTGACATAAAAAAGTGGAAGGACATCCCATGCTCCTGGATTGGTAGAATTAACATAATCAAAATGGCAATTCTACCCAAATTAATCTACATGTTTAATGCAATTCCAATCAAAATACCAGAGATATTCTTCAGAGATCTAGAAAAGACAATTATAGAATTTGTCTGGAACCATAAAAGACCTCGTATTGCAAAAGCAATCCTGCGTAAGAAGAATGGAGTAGGAGGCATATCACTCCCTGATCCCAAGATATACTATAAAGCTGTGGTCATCAAAACAGCATGGTATTGGCATAAAAACAGACATGTGGACCAATGGAAGAGAATAGAGACCCCAGAAATAACTCCCAAAGCTTATAGCCAACTGATCTTTGACAAAGGATATCAGTCAATCCATTGGGAAAAGGAAAACCTCTTTAGTAAATGGTGCTGGAAAAACTGGGTATCCACCTGCAGAAAGATGAAACTGAACCCCCATCTTTCACCATTAACAACAGTCAACTCAAAATGGATCAAAGATCTGAACCTAAGACCTCAGACAATAAAACTACTTGTGGAAAATGCTGGGGAAACTCTGGGAGACATTGGAGTAGGCAAAGACTTCTTAAATAAGACTCCCAAAGCACAGGCAATAATCCCTAAAATAGACAAGTGGGACTATATTAGACTAAGAAGTTTCTGCACAGCAAAGGACACAGTAACAAGTGTGAACCGACAACCCTCAGAATGGGAAAATATTTTTGTTAAATATGCCTCAGACAAGGGACTGATAACGAGAATACATAGGGAACTCAAGTGCCTTATGCGAAAAAAAATGATTAACCCGATTAAAAGATGGGAAAGTGAGCTGAACAAAAGTCTCTCTAAGGAAGACATACGAACAGCCAAAAAGCATATGAGGAAATGCTCGACATCCCTCATCATAAGGGAAATGCAGATAAAAACCACAATGAGATACCACCTAACCCCTGTCAGAATGGCAAAGATTAAGAATATAAAAAGTGATAAGTGTTGGCGGGGATGTGGTGAAAAGGGAACCCTCCTACACTGTTGGTGGGAATGTAAACTAGTTCAACCACTGTGGAGAACAATATGGAGGTTCCTCAAAGATCTACAAATAGAACTACCATTTGATCCAGCAATCCCACTTCTGGGTATTTACCCAAAAGACAGGAGAACGCTCAGTCAGAAAAGTGCTTGCACATCCATGTTTATTGCAGCATTATTCACAATTGCCAAGACATGGAACCAACCTAAATGTCCACAAACTGATGAATGGATTGGAAAAGTGTGGTATATATACTCTATGGAATACTACTCAGCCATAAAAAATAACAAGACCCTGGAATTTGATAGAAAATGGTCAGATATGGAGGATCTATTGCTGAGTGAAGTAAGCCAGGCTATGAAAGAAAGATATTGTATGTATCCACTCAATATATACCGACTATCCGCACTCTATAATAGAGAGCAAAAATTCGGAGGACATAAACACAGTGAAGGTACTTAATGAGAATAGGACAGTGTGGAATGGGGTAAGTGAAGAGAAGAGGATAGAGAAAGATAGCAAGTGAACAATAGAGAGACAGGACGTTAGTGAGAAACAGATAGGGGTTATTAACTGTTGATGATGACATGTATAGTATTCTCAACTGGATTGGTCTGAGAAGTATTTCATGATGGGCAAAGTATTTTTACAAGCAAAACGAGAAATAACAATTGACTGTTTTATAAAAATAATTAGAATAATACTCAAGCTGGGTGTGTGTCTGTGCTTTCCTAAGAAAACAAGAGAATAGAGGAGAAGGAACTGCAGAGTGGCAATCCCCCCTAGAGGTAATTTCTCACTTTGTGTCTCTCTGTCTCTCCAGCAAGCACATGTGCCTTATAGCAAAAATCTCTTTAAAAAATATTGGGGATATTAGCGGTTTTTCCAGGATCAAGAAAATTCATATGATCCCACACTGATCAAGGATTTCAGTATATGAAGTTTCACGTCTTTTAATCAAGACCTTTCTTGTTTATTTCAAAGAGAAATCTATTTATGTCCTTTGAAAAGCAGTTTTGAAAAAAAAAAAAAAAAAAAAGCAGTTTTGCCCAATTTTTCCACAAGTTTTATTTATGTTTTATGTATATTTTAGCTAATATTTGTCTGTTTGGGAGCAACATCGTAGGGGCAGAGTAGTGGTTAGAAATCTCTCCTTGGGGGACCAGCAGTTAGCTTAATGGCTATGTCACTGGACTCCCACGTAGTCAACCACGGTTCGAGTCCTGGACCCGGTGGCTTAAACTCACGCCAGGCGCGTGTGCGTGCGTGCTCAAGATCCCGAGAGGAGAAAGGAGGAGAAAGGATTGCAGCGTGGCCATCCTCTCTGGGGGTGATTTCTTGCTTTCTGTCTCTCTGTCTCTCTCTGTCTGTCTGGCGAGTACACGCGCCCTATAGCAAAAACCTCTCCAAAAAAAGAAAAAAGAAAAAAAAAAAAGAAATCTCTCCTTGGGACAGCAGGTAGCATATTGGCTAAAGGGCTAGACTCCCACATGGCCAACCATTATTTGAGACCCAGATCCAGAGGCTTGACACTTAAAACTTATGCTAGGCACGTATGTGTGTGCATGCCCAAAAATCCCAGAAGAAGAATGGAGGAAAAAGGATTGTGGCCTGGCCATATCCCCCAGGAAATTATTTCTCCTTTTCTCTCTCTTTGTCTCTCCGGTAAGTGCATGGAATCTATTGCAAAAAAATCTCTCTAAACAGAAACAAAAAAGAAAGAAAGATAGATAGAAAGAGAACACACTTCTTATATCATTACCTTAAGAAAGTCATAAAAAATAAGACTGGTACATTTGAGATAATAACCAGTTTTTATTTGCTTTAATATATAAGGATTTTAAAATGTATATTTAAATTCAAAATGTTACTAGTTTGTGTTTACATATGGTTCTGTTTTCATTCATTTATCTAGAACAAAAGTTCCTATTTGTCTTTCTGTTCTTAAGCATATTTATTTGTTTTTTTTTCTCTCTTTTTTTTTGGGGGGGAGAGGTTTTTGCTATAGAGTGTGTGCACTTGCCAGACAGACAGAGAGAGACAGAGAGACAGAAAGTGAAAAGTCACCCCCCGGGGGGATGGTCACGCTGCAGTCCCTTCTCCTCCATTCTCCTCTTGGGATCTTGGGCACGCATGCACACGTGCCCAGCGTGAGTTTAAGCCACCTGGTCCAGGACTCGAACCACTGTTGACTACATGGGAGTCCAACGACATAGCCATTACTCTAACTGCTGGTCCCTTAAGCATATTTCTTAGGTCCAAAGAATATAATTCCTGGGTCAGCCTCATGGCCTAGTGGTTAATGGAGTTGGACCCCAGATGGCTGACTTTATAGTTCAAGTCCTGGCCCAGCAGCTTGAAAAATATTCCAAGCACATGTACATGTGTGCCCAAACATCCCAACGTGATGGAGGAATGGAGGAAAAAGGAATTTTGGTGTGAGCATGCCCATTAGAAAATGTATTCTCCCTCTCCTTCTCCTTCTCTGTCCCTCTCTGGTGAATGTGCTTGCCTTCTGAAAATAAAAAAAATAAAAAATAAGAAGAGAATTTAACTCGTGCTATTTAGTTATTCTTTTGAAATATTTCTGTTCCAGGGGCCAAGAGGTGGCATAGTAGTTAAGGTGCTGGACTCCATATGGTTGACAGCAGTTTCAATCCCAGACCTGACGTGACTCATACCAGGTGCGTGTGCATGAATGCCCAAAATACTAATGTATATTCATTTCTGTGTGATTACTTCTTCAGTTTTTGTTCAGCTAACTTTTGACAGATATTTCCTTGGATGCCAATGCTAAAAATTCCAAGAAGAATAACAAGAGAATAAACAAACAAACAGAAAACAACTCCAGGACCAACAGGTGGCATGGTGATTAAGTTTCTGGATTTCCATATGTCCAACCATGATTCAAGTCTTGGACCTGAGGCTTAAAAATCATGTAGGACACTGTGTATGCATACCCAAAATCCAATGAAGAGAACTGAGGAAAATGGATTGTTGTGTGGCCATACCCCCTGGAAGGTGATTTCTCACTTTCCTTATCTCTGTTTCTCTCTAGCAAGTGCACATGGCCTATGACAAAAGCAAAAACAAGCAAGCAGACCAAAAACACCCATTTCCTCCCTTCCCCCCATAAAAGCACTTAGCCCATGCTTGAACTGACCTTATGTATCAGCCTTAGTTGAAAGCATAGCATTTCTCAGGCCTTTTCTCAGTATACATGTGGTTTTTTGAATTTCCCTATATATACAGGTCCTTTTACATATTTTAATTTCTGAAGAAAACACTCCCTTGTTTAGGTGAACTACTGTAGGCTTTGTCCATACATTTTGTTCTCTGTACCTGCAAATATTTCAGCTTGAATATTTTCATACAAAGCCTGCCATTTTTGCAGCTTGGCCTCTGAGTTATGTGAGACAAGGATGGTAGCCTTATGTGTTTCCTGCAGGTATTCCCCAGCTAGGTTGGAATGGTTGGAACAGACACACACAATAATTTTTGAACTGGGTCTGTTCGCCTTCCTTTGTATTCATGAACCGGGATCCCATGCTAGGAATATAGGCTTCCATCTTCAAGACTGTTACCATGCTAGAGAAGGATGGGTCAAAGGCTAATTTAAATGCCACAAAGTTTTCCAGTTGCCTTTTTCTTAATTCACGGTTTACTTAGGTTCTCTAAACTTTTCATTGTTTTCCATAATTTTGAAAAATTTAATTATAACAAATCTTTTTTTTTTTAATGTTTCTGTGGGGAAGCAAGAGCTTACAGCTGCTTACAATGACATGTCGTGACATCACTTCCTTGTAATCCTTTTTGAAGCTCCAGCTTTCCCATATTTCATCAGTGAAATCATTTTCAAGTTGGCCTATGAGTTGTAATTTTTGTTGTTTCTGCTTTCTTTTAAGAGAGATTTTTTGCTATATGTCATGCACACTCACCAGAGAGACAGAGACAACAAAAGCAAGAAATCACCACCCACCAAAGTGGGGATGGCTGCACCGCAGTCCTTTCTCCTCCATTCTCCTCTCTGGATTTTGGGTACACATACACATATGCCTGGCATG
Source organism: Tupaia belangeri chinensis (assembly GCF_000334495.1). Classification (NCBI taxonomy): domain Eukaryota; kingdom Metazoa; phylum Chordata; class Mammalia; order Scandentia; family Tupaiidae; genus Tupaia; species Tupaia belangeri. The sequence continues at coordinate 1,054,188 of NW_006159604.1, read as the reverse complement.
AGTTTCAAGATGCCTAGCCTGGGACTCCAACTGTGGTTGACCACATCGGAGTCCAGCGCCTTAACAACAATGCCACCTGCTAGACCCAACCTATGAGTTCATGAAACATGACCAAAGTAGATTGTAACAGCAGACTCACTATGTTGTATTATAAGATATTCTTGACCTAGGACCAGCCAGTTCTCTAAGATACTATGTTTTCTTCTGATGAATTTCAAGTACACAATCTTGATTGTTAGAGTGTTTACTGTTACTTGCTTATTCAATGTTTCTAAGCCTATTCATGTATAGATCTGCTGAAGAGGATGGATAGATAGATACAATACCTCATGAGTGTGTTCATATGTATATTTTCCTTTCCAGTTCAGGGCTATAGGGTTTTTACTTAACTCTTTTATATCACAACTTTATATCCTTTCTTCTGTTCTCATCCTTTTTCAGCTGTTATTCTAAATTTTCTGCTATATTCCCAGTGAACATTTTTTGGCTTATGTTATTTTTTTTTTCTGTTTTTAGATCAGATGCTCTATTGCTTCCCTGTACTTTATTTTACACACTCCCTGGTATCATGCTAGTCTTGCCATGTTTATATTTTTCCTGATCATCTGCTTGTATTTGGGGACTGTGGGGTATCTGATCACCTACTTTTGTTGTAAATGTTGTCCATAAGTTTTAGTATCTAGTTGTTATGTCTATTTCTGAGAACTCATATTCAAAACTTATTCTGCTATTCCCACCAAATCTTCTGTTATCATCTTTGTGTTTCTAGGCAAATTGATACACAATGAGATTAAATGAACTATTTAATGCTACAGAGTAATTTATCTAAGCCAAGATTCAAGCCCTAGTAACTAGAGTGATATGTTTAACCTCCACTGTATGCTGCCACATCAACAAAGTAGCCCTTAATCGTTTCATGGGGAGAAGATTCTTTTTTAACTCTCCTGTGATTTCTTTTATGAATTTTTATAGAGGGATTTTTCCTCTTTGTTTGGATAAAGGGAATATGGAATGGTGTTTGGAAGAGAATATTTCCACTTTACCTTTATATTCCTATACACTTTTTCAAGGACCATTTTTTAACCTGTCAATGTGATGTATTACATTGATTGTTTTGTGGATATTGAACCACCCTTGAATCCCTGGAATAAAGCCTACCTGGTCATGCTATATAATCTTTTTAATGTATTGCTGGATACAATTTGCTAGAATCTTGTTGAGAATTTTTACAGTGTATTCATCAGGGATATTGGTCTGTAATTTTCTTTCTTTTCTTTTTTTTTTTTTTTTTGGTATGTCCTGGTCTGTTCAGGGTATCGGGGTAATAGAGGCTTAATAGAATGAATCAGGGAGGGTTCCTTCCTATTAGAGTTTTCAAAATAGTTTGAGGAGAATTGGGATTAGTTCTTTAAAAGTTTTGTAGATATCAGAGTTGAAGCTATTGGGCCTAGACTTTTCTTTGTTGGGAGATTATTTTTTACAGATTAAATCTCATTGCTTGTTGCTGGTCTATTCAGGCTCTCTGTTTCTTCCTGAGTCAGTCTTGTCCATCTCATCTAGGTTTTCTTGTTTGTTGACATATAATCACTCATAGTATTCTTTCATGATCTTGTGTATTTCTATTCTGTCTAGTGTAATATAACCTGTTTTATTGATGATTTGATTGATCTGATTCTTTTCTCTGTTCCTCTTAATTAATGTAATAGTGTGTCATTTGTTTATTTTTATCAAATAACCACTTTTTAATTTTATTTGTTTTTCTATTTAATTCCTTTATTCTCTATTTCATTTCTTTCTGCTTAAACTTTTATTATTTCTTTTCTTCTGGTAATTTTTTGTTGTTGTTGTTGCTTTTCCAATTTCTTGAGATTTCTCATTAGGTTGTCTATTTGTCACCTTCCTGTTTTTTTTTTTTTTTTCTTGTGGGCACTAATTGCTTTGAACTTCCCTTTTATGACTGCTTTTGCTGTGTCCCATGGGTTATAAAAACTCACTTGCTCATTATCATTGGTTTTAATGAATGTTTTTATTTCAGTCTTTATTTCTTCAGTGGTTGTAAAGTCATTCAGGAATAGGTTGTTTAGTTTCTGTAAGTTTGTATGTATTTTCAAGGGTTCTTTTCTTAGTTGATTTCAAGCTTGATTCTATCATGTTCAGAAAAGATGTTGGATATAGTTTCTATACCTTTGAATTTGTAAAGGCTTGTTTCGTGCCCTATCATGTGGTTGATCTTTAAAAACATTCCATGTGGGTGAGAAAAATGTGTGTTTTGTGGTTGTTAAATGAAATATTCTATAGACATCTCTCAAGTCTATTTGATTTATGATATTATTTAGATCTTATATCTTTTTGTTTATTTTTTGTCTGGATGATCTGTCCAGAGGAGGCAGTGGGATGTTAGAGAACCCCAATGATTACTGTGTTACAGTCTATCTCTCTCTTTAGATCTAACAGTCTCTATTTCACATATTTGGGTGTTCCAGTGTTGGGTGTGTAAATATTTATAAATGTAATATCTTCTTTATGAATCAGCCCTTTTAGTGCTATATAATGCCCTTCTTTTTCTCTTCTTACAGCTTTTGTCTTGAAGTTTATTTTATCTGATATCAGTATCGTGACTCTAGTCTTTTTTAAAAAAATTTCCATTTGCATTAAATACCTTTTAGAAGCATTTCATCTTCAGACTATATATCTTTATCAATCAAATGTCTTTGTTATAAGCAGCATATAGAAGGCTCTAGTTTTCTTTTTTTTAACCCATTCACCCAATCTTTGTCTTTAACATTCAATGTTATTATCAATATTTGTGAACTTATCCCTTTCATTTTGTCAGCTATTTCTTGGTCATTTTTTGTTTGATTATTTCTGTTCATCTCTCTTTAGTTTTTCTTGTATAATATTCCCATCAACACTTCTTGTAGAGTTAGTCTAGTATTGGTGAATTCTTTCAATACTTGTTTATATGAGAATGATTTTATTTGTTCTTCCCATTCAAGGGATAATCTTGCCAGGTATTGTATTCTTGGTTAAAATTATTTTTCTTTTAATATTGTGACTATATCTTTTCATTCTTTCCTTGTCTGCATTGTTTCTTTTCTTTTCTTTTTCTTTTTTGTTTTTTTGAGAGGTTTTCGTTATAGGGCACGTGTGCTCGCCAGCCAGACAGAGAGAGACAGAGAGACAGAAAGCGAGAAATCACCCCCAGGGAGGATGGTCATGCCGCAATCTCCTCCATTCTCCTCTCGGGATCTTGGGCACGCACACACATGCGCCCAGTGTGAGTTTTAAGCCACCGGGTCCTGGACACGAACCGCAGTCGACTACATGGGAGTCCAGCGACATAGCCATTACACTAACTGCTGGTTCCCTGCATTGTTTCAATTGAGAGATCTGATGTTAGCCTAGTAGGATAAACTTTTTAAGTAACTTGACATTTTTCTCTTGCCATTTTTAGAATCTTATCTTTATCTTGATTTTTACCAGTCTGGTTAAGATGTGCTGGGGGAAGATCTTTTTATGCTGATTCTGTTTGGGCTTCTTTTTTATTTCTCAGGTCTGAATTACTTTTTGTCTTTACAGATTTTGAAAATTTTCACACAGTATTTCAAGGAAGAGGTGTTCCATGACTTTATCAGCTTCTTCGCCTTTTGGAATAACCGCTAAGTGAATTTTAAATGTTTAATGGTATCTAGAATTTACCAAATGTTATCCTAATTTCTTTGATTATTTTTTCATTCTTTTCTGTGTTTTGGTCTTTGTTTGAGACTTTATATTCGAGGTCAGAAATTCTTCTGCATAGTCAAATCTGCTTTTAATGAGAGAGAATTTAATTCCCTATAATTTATTATTCATTTACAGGAATTCTGTTTAATTCTATTTTAGGGTTTCTATCTCTTAATGGACTTCCTCCTTCATGTCCTGGAATGATTTCCTCATTTTTGGAATTGGTTGTCTGTTTTTTCTTGCATTTCTTTGAGTTTTGTTGCTAAGAATGTTTGGAACTCTTTTTCTGACATTTCTGTGAATTCTTTCATGTTCTCCATTGTTGGTGAGGGGTCATTGTGCTACCTAGAGGAAGAGTTATTTCCAGGTCTTCTCATTTTTAGTCTGCCTCTTCACTGTTTTTTAGTAATCAGATGCAAAATAACTTCTTCCTATTTATTGGAGACTATTTGGTAGTATCAGAGCAGTAAATATCACCTTTAGTTCTATGTGTGATCCTATTACAAGGCTGTGTCTTCCAGATCAGAGCAGATAAAGTTTGCATAGCTAGATTCAGGTAGTTGGCTCTTCTGTGAAATTTTCCCTTCTGATGAACTGAGGATATGCTACAGAGATATGACTTAGTGAAGCTGTTCAAGTTGCAAATTGATGCAGGTTAGAGGGCCCTGAGTTCCCATGGCAAATCCCAGCAAAGGTGGTTGGGGGCTGGCACTCAGAAAGAGAGGCCTGCTGGAACCAAAATCAAAGTCTCTTGGTGGATAACTGAGAAATAGGTCATTAGAGTGTAGCCAATGTGCCCCAACCTGAAATAAAAATCTGGAAGGTGAGGCAGGACTCATGAGAAGAGGCCTGATGTATTTCTATTAAAATCTTTAGTATTTCTTTTCTTTCTTTCTTTTTTTTTTTTTTTTTGAGAGGTTTTTTGCTATAGGGCTCATGCGCTCGACAGACAGACAGAGAGAGACAGAGAGACAAAAAGCGAGAAATCACCCTCTAGAGGAGATGGCCATGTCGGCCATTCCGCGCTCGGGATCTTCGGCACGCACGCACACGCGCCCAGCATGAGTTTAAGCCACCAGGTCTGGGACTTGAACCGTGGTCGACACATGGGAGTCCAGCAACATAGCCATTACACTAACTGCTGGTCCCAAGTATTTCTTTTCTCTCTCTCTCTCTCTTTTTTTCCAATACCTTAATATGCATCATTAGTTTGTCTATTTGCCACCTTTCTGTTATTTTTTTTTCAACGTGGGCACAAAATGCTATAAACTTCTCTCCTATGACTGAATTTGCTGTGTCCCACAAGTTATGAAAAATTGTTTGTTTGTTGTCATTGGTTTCAGTGAATCTTTGATCTCATTCATCATTTCTTCAGTGGTTGTGAAGTCATTCAGGAATAGGTTGTTCAGCTTCCTTGTGTTTATTTATTTTTAAATACATTTTTAAAATTTAAATAAAGGCAGTTTTAGCTTTAATAAATCAAAATTTAAAAAGTTAAGAGAACTTTGCTCAATTCTTAGAGTTAAGAAACAGGTTAGGATTCTGTTCAAATAGTAGGTACATGGACCTGTCCACAACTCAAGAGAAGACAAAACTCCTTAATACTGGGAAACAAACCATGGAAGGTCAGTAATGTTTTAGTCACAAGACATAAAATTCTATTTCACTAGTTCAAGCTCATGTATTTTATCTTGTGTTGTGGTCCAATCTTTCCGTTCAAATTGTAGAAGATAATTTTCAACTCTGGACTTGTGTGTACCATTAAGTTGACCATTTTCTTAGCTGTTTTAGAACTCCTATTTGTGTGTGTCTGACTTTAGTTTTCCTGGGATAGCACTCTTTTCAGAACTTCTTGGAGAGCTGATCTGGTATTGGTAAATTCTTTCAGGTTTTGTTTGCCAACACCTGAAAGTGTTTGTTTATTTTTGAAGATTCTTTCTGTAGTTATTTTCAGTTAAATTCTACTGTGGTCAGAATAAATGCTAGATGTAGTTTGTAAATATTCGAATTTGTAAAGTTTTCATTTTTGCCCTTTCATGTGGTCAGTCCTTGAAAATGTTCCATGTAGGGGTTAAAAAAATATGTATTTTGTGGTTGTTGGGTGAAATGTTCTATAGATGTCTGTCAAGTCCATTTGATTTATGGTATCATTTAGATCTTGTATCTCTTCATTTATTTTTTTTTTGTCTAGATGATCTGTTCAGAGGAGGTAGTAGGGTGTTGAGATCCCCAACAACTAGTGTGTTGCAATCTCTCTCTCCCTTTAAATCTAACAGTTTCTCTTTCACGTATTTGGGTATTCCTTTGTTGTGTACATATATTTTATGTGTTACATATTTTCAGTGAACTAACACTTTTAGTACTACCTAGTGGCCTTCTTTGTCTCTTCTTACAGCTTTCATCTTGAAGTCTATTTTATCTGGTATCAGTATCATGTCTCCAGCCTTTTTTGATTTCTATTTGCATGGTATATCTTTATCCAATCCTTCACTTTCAGTCTATGTATGTTTTATTAGTGAGGTGTGTTTCTAAAAATATAGAATGTTTCATGAATTTGTATGTCATCCTTGTGCAAGGGCCATGCTATTCTTCTCTGCATCTTCTCAAATTTATTTGTACACGTACTGCCAAAGTGAACGCAAAGCCAGTTATCTTAAAATTGGTTGTGGAGAAGGAGCATAAAGCTTAATCATAGCTTTAGATCCATATCTACTTTTCAAATTTATATTTGTTGTTGATAAATCTGATGACTTGAATCCGTGATGGCTTCTTGTACTCTTTCTCAATTCAGCAAAGTGATAAATATTTGCCATCTGAAATATCATTACCAAAATAGCATCTTAGAATGTTAGTTATTGAAAGCAATCTTTACCCTTATCTTGGTCGACTAATTTTTTGATAGTTAATGGCCAATACACCATACCTAGGTTACCAGTGAACCTCTGTTGAACATGTGCAATTGTGCAATTGTATGACTGTGTCTTAGTTCAAAATGGCTACTTGTATTTTGCCAAGTATTTCTTACTTTGGTTTATTTTTTTTTTAATTTCATGACTTTTATTGAAGCATTCTTCAGCTTGAAAATACATTATGTTCGCACAACTGCAACAGTTTAGATTTGCTGTGGAACATGTACTTACATAAAAAAAAACTTTCCAAATATTTCACAGTTTTATTGACTTTGGTTTATTTTTTAAATAGTATAGAAGCAGTATAACATAGTAGTTAAGAAACTGAACATTGGATCAGACACATTTGTAGCCCTGGGACTTTGAACATGGTACTCTTATACTCTATTAGTCACCATGTCTTTATTAATAAAATGTAGCTAATAGTACTTTCTTGGCAATGTTCTTATGAGGTTTACATTGGATCATATGTGCAAATCTCAAACCAGTTCCCAAATTAAGGAATCAAACAATGTTACTTCTCTTCATTTTCTTACCAGGCACCTTCATTTAGTAGGCTCACTTATTATGCAGTCCTATATAGTATATATTAATCTTCCTATGGGCTCTCATCAGAATTACCTAAGCTTGTGTTAGAAATGCAGACTCTTGGAACCAGCAGATTGCATAATGAATATGCTGCTGGACTCCCATTTAGTCGGCCAATGCTTCAAGTCCTGAACTCAGTGGCTTAAAATTTTCATCATGCAAGTGTGCATGCATGCTCAAAATATGAGAAGAAAGTGGAGGAAAAGGAATTGAAGTGTATACATCCCCCTTGGGTAGTCATTTCTTGCTTTCTGTCTCTCTGTCCTTTTCTGTCTCCCCAGAGAGCATATGCACCTTACAGCAAAAATCTCTCTGAAAAAAAATAATAATAAAGAAATGTAGACTCAGGCCCCACCCAGACCTACTGTGTTAGAATCTGCATATTATGAAAATATCCAGGTAAAACTTACGCATATTAAAGTGTGAGAAGCAGCGATCTAAATGACTATGTTATGCTGCTTTACTCTTTAAAAAAATACTAATCTTCAATAGAAGAAACTGGACCTTTGGAAGAGGAAAAAAGGCAGTGGCTGGGGAAGGTATGTAGCACTTTAATGAAGCCAATGATAGAGGAAGAAGATGGAATGAAACTGAAATTTAAAAGCAACACCAAAGAAGAGAGTGGTACAGGATTTATTTCTGAAAAGGGTGATAGCAGTACAATGAACTTGGAAATAGAATCAGCAGCAGCTCCAGATTCAAGCTTGATCACAGTACAAGTGGATCAGGGACAGAAATATATCACCTTATGCAAAGCAGCTGGGGGCCCTGCTGCCTTATGAGGTACCTAGGTAGCTTACCTGGAAATTGACTACTTCAACTGGAAATGTCTCAGAAGCTCCAGAAAAATGCAAAGGTTCTTTTGTGCTTCTGTATTCATTTTCCTTCTTGTTGTGTTCATGAGAGTTACTATCAAGCATAAGAGGACAGAAAAAGGAAGTCTTGTAAAGTAAAAGAAGCCAAAATAGAAAAGTGGAAGCTTTAGGTCTAATAGAAATTTCCTATTATCCTGGTCCTTGGCATCCATTTGGCAAAAAATTATGGTTATATAAATATATGTTTCTTGAAACAAGTAGACCATCACTCTGGGCTTGGAAATCTTTGTTAGACAGATTTTTTTTCATCACAATATTATTCAAACTATGGTTACTATGAGATATGACTTAAGCTAATCATTTGGTAAAGGGCAGGATTTGTATATGGAGTATACGAGCTGCTGTAATTGAATCATGGTAGGCTGTGAGTTTTGTCTGTAGTTGAAAATATTTGTACCTACCCTTCCATGTAGTCCAAGTAGGCAGTTATATATATATATATATATCTGGTTGCTAATAACAAAATTCTTTAACTAGAGGCTAAATATATTGTTCCTTAATGAGAGAAATGCTATGAGATGAAATAAACAGCAAAGAGAGAAAAGGAGAGTAGGGAAGAAGTCAAAAAGTCTAGGGTACTTGTGTTGAATAATGGTTACAATTGAGTATTACAATTCAGTAGGAAAGAAAGACGAGGTCTAAGTTGAGCTTGTGCACATGCACTCACACATACCCTTCATTCTTTGTTTTTCAGTTGGACTTATCTGTTGTTTGGTTTGTATGCCAAGGCAGTCTATTGTAATCTATCAGTAATATAGCATTGGCCACCCGCTGAGCTGAGATCTACAGTGCAAATATTCTTCAACTTTTAAACAGAAGGTATATGCCCTTACAGACACCCTTCAACATACAAGTTATATTTCAAGAGTTTAGATTGTATATAGATTGCCAGGATAGTCTACAGAATTTATTTGATTGTTAAAAATTAAAAGTAATATAAAACAACATATTTTGTAATCATTAAAATGTATTATTTGAAAAATAATTATATACATGAGGATAATTCAGAAAGCACATAGAAAAGTAGAATTAAAGAATGAGTTTATTTTGGTACAAATAACTATTGAAATTCATGCACAGTTTATTAATAAAATGTATTTCCCATGAACTTTCAAAATAATCCTCATGAATATAAGTATTCTAAATAATTTAAAAACTCAAAATATACTTTCAAAAAATAAATAAAACTAATACCATAACCTTATGACTTGAGATCCAAAGGGAGTGGATAACTTAGAGAGGAACATAGTAAGGAAAGGAAGAAGAGAAAGTAAAACAGTAGAGAAAAATAATAAGTCAAGGAAGAAGAGAAAGTAAAACAGTAGAGAATGAGAAGAAAAGATGATGAATAGAAGTGAGGGGAAGAGACAGAAGCCACCATCAAATTCCATTAGTCCTCTGCTTATGTAAACTCTGGCCTCCTACCCCTTTCAATTTATTCTCTTCCTTCTTGCTGGAGTGATAGAACAAAACAGTCAGTGAAATAATGACACTCTACTGATTAGAAATTATGTTTCATTGTCATTAGAATAAAATTCTAGAGCTTTCAAGATTTGGTATGATTTGGATTCTGCCTATATCAAACTCATGATTCTATTTCTTTCACCCTTGCTAAGGAATCTAGTTTGATTTCAGGTCTTTAAAAACACCAAGTCCCTACTTATAACAATTTTTCTCAATCAGACAAGAATACCGATGGGGAAAAAAAAGCTATTCACATAAACTGCTATCCCCATCCATCCATCAGATCTTAGCTTAAATGTTCTTTATCAATGTCACCTTTATTGACCATCATCTCTACACCTCCAATCTGATTAGGACTTCTTGCTATGCACTCAAAGAATCCTATATTTTATTTTGTGTGCATATAGGAATTACTATTTTAGTGTATATACATATAGCTCCTGTTTCTCCTCTTAAACGGTAGGCTCCATGAAAACAGAAACAGAGCTTTCATTATTCACTGCTGTATTTTCAGCACCCAGCCTACTGCCTTGCTCAAACATTTATATTGAATGAATGAAGAAAGGACAGAATATAGGGACCACAGAAGAGTTATTTACTTCCTATTTTCTGTGTATGAGTCATGAAGTTTCTATTAAGAACTGTAAAATAGGCACTAGGAAGCTGGCATGCATTAAAAATCCTCCCTCCTGAGGTCCTAAGTGCCCTCATGGTACTTTAAATTCTCCTAAATTGGCCCTCATCTCAAATCATTCCTACCACCTAAGTGCTCTATATTCTGAAGTTTTCCTTTCATTCCTTTCTTTCTCCCAGTTATTTATATCACAAATTCCTTACAAAAGCTCCACATTACTTTTTATAGGGCATCTACTTTCTGGATCTTCAGTGATGATGAAATAAGGACAACAGGAAAATGGAGGGGAACAGAAGTCACCTGAAGGGCATTTGTTTATATTGGTTAATGTTTTGTTCATTGGCAGCCTCCAAGACTATTATTACTGGAGACCAGATGTTGACAAGCCTTTTCTGTAAAAAGCCAAATACTAAACATTTTCAGCTTTGCAGGCTATACATTCTCTTACACAACTACTCAGTTCTGCTGTTGTAATGGGAAAACAATCATAGCCTATACCTAAACAAATAGGTGTGACTACGCTTCAGTGAAATTTTATTTACAAAAACAACAGAATTTGTTCCACAGGCTATTGTTTCTTCACTCCTGTATATAAATAGTCATTGGCCAGAGCTGGTGCTCGTCACCATGTAATAGACTTGCGACATTCCTCAGATTACATGATACCATCTGAGGAAGAAAATTTTCTTAGTAGCAAGGTCTGATGGAATATAAGACACTTAGAACACAGCTGTCAGGGGCTAGCAGGTGGTGTAGTGGTTAAGGCAGCTGGATTATACATGGCTCGTGGCTGAGTTATAGTCCTGGTGGCTTGAAAAACATTCACTGTGCATGTGCTTCTGTGCCCAAAATCCCAAGAGGAGAATGGAGGAGAAGGAATTAAGGCATGGTCATCTCCCCTGGGGAGTGTGTTCTCATTCCCCCCCCTCCATCTCTGTCTCCAGCAAACACTCACACACACACACACACACATACACACAAACACACACACAGAACAAAAAACTTTCTAAGAGCAAAAAATAAAACAATGAAACACAGCCATCAAGACTTTCTGCCCATCTGACACCAGTATTATAAATGAGTAGTGTGTGACTGGGGGGTCAATTCATTTGTACCATTTCAAATCCTGACATTTCTACAGTGAGTGTAATTACAAGTAACACAGTACTCTATTAAAATAGAAAGGAATTTTATCTTTTCTATCATGTGTGTGTGTGTGTGTGTGTGTGTGTGTGTGTGTGTATGTGTGAATTGAATTTCTAGAGAACTCAATAGTATGTGAAGCCCTTCAGGCATACAAGCTTGAGAACAAATATATGCCATTCAATGATTGTTTTCCTGAAGACCCCCAGAGGAGAGGAAAAGATAAGGAGTTTATAGGATAAGGTAGTGTTCTGTGAGGAAAGAAAGCATAAACATACTAGGGGAGATTTCACAAGGTGGATCAGTTCAAATGATGCCAGTTAATTTATCTAGGGCCACGTGGCATAAGTTGGCACAACTGAATCCATAAGATTACCCCGATTCTGAGCCAGATGTTGCTTATTTAAAACAAGCGCTGAATACTGTAGGAGAAATCCGTTTGCCAAGTGACATTACCCATGAATAAAACCCTCTCTACTTCTCATTGCCAGGTATTTCATGGAGTGTTAGGAGCAAAACCAATAAAACAAATTTAAAGCATTAACACTATTTCCTACTTGGACATTTATATCCTAATTCGATAAAAGAATCTAGACAGCCTAACATTGAGTACAAAAGATTAGGTTGGTTGTATTTGGTATGCTTCCGGTCGGATATAACATAAAGCTTAAAAAGGGAGAGTCTAGAATCACAGAAATAGGTTCAAATCTTGGTTTCCTGCTTATTATGTAACCCTGGGCATGTTACCTAAGCTCTATAGACTTAGTTTCTAAAACATCAAGATGACATAAGTTGAGGTAACATGTAGAATGTGCTTAGTTTATTACCTAGCACATAGCAATCAACTTTCTTCTTTACCCTCCTGAACTATTGCCAATATGAATATCAGTGTGTAGAATGGTATAAGCAGAGTAGTTCTGAAATAAGACGAATCTGTCATTAAATAGTATTTTAATAAAATAGCTGTGTGACTATGGACAGTTTATATATATTAACTTAGTCAATCTCCTTGAACTTTAGTGTTCTCTTCTGTAAAATAATGATAGCTTTTGTTGATGATGACATGTATAGTATTCTCACCTGGGCTGAATTGAGGTGTATATTATGCTGAGTAAATTCTCCTTACAATCTAAATGATGGATAGCAATTGAATGCATAAATAATAATAAGAATAAGGATAACTTTATAAACATGACATCATAAATAGAAATGATAGTAGTATAATGATCCAATCTTATTAAATAGTCTCTCCTAAAGTCTTGTTGAAACTTGAAGTAGTTTAAAAAGTAAAGGATATTTTGTCTCTATTATCTGAATTCTTCATACCACCTTGCATATATTATAATGTCTACCTTTCTCTTTGAACTCCTTCTAGGTATCCTACTTTAATTTCTCCATTCAAAATATCCTGGCTTTCAGAACTATGGAGATCTGGACTGTAAGGGAACAGCATCTAAGGATGGTGAAGCAGTCTCACTTTGGAGTGAGAAGGTATTATATGGAAGCAGATAGCAATCATGGGAAGTGAATAGTGCTAGAGAATGTATCAATTCTGACTTAGCCAGGACCAAAGTACCATCTTCCTTGAGGATCCTAACACAAAACTCATAGTCCTATATCCCTCATGTCCAGCACAGGAAATACTCACCTTTTCCAAACTTGTACAACTATTAGCAGAATGTTCTCCAAAGTTTTGCTGATACCCCATTATTCTTTTTCCCATAATAGTTTAGAGTACCACCTTGTAAGAAATTATTTTCTTCAGCAACCCCTAATCGGATACTTCCACTCTGTACACATAATCTGATAAGAATCAATTTTTATAAATTAACCTGAGACTCCACCTGTAATATCCCCAAATGCCCTGAATCATTAAAAAAAGGATAAACTGAAAACAAAATCAACATATAAAAATCTATAGAATTTCTGTACATCAACAGTGAACATACTGAATTGAAGAAAGCAATTCAATTTATGATAGGCACAAAAGAAATAAAATATTTAGGAATAAACCTAATCCAACTAGTCACAGGCCTCTACAAGGAAAAATATAAAAAAACTAAACAAACAAATAAACAAACAACAACAAGAAGAAACAAATTGAAAATAACACAAATAGTGGAAAGACGTCCCGTAGGTTTCTGGATTTTAAGAATTAATATAATCAAAATTGCAATCACAGCCAAATACTTCTATAAATTTAACACAATCCCAATCAAATTACCAGAGAGATATTCTTCACATATTTAGAAAAAACAATCACAAAATTTATCTGGAATCATAAATAAGCCTATATTACCAAAGCAATACTGCACAAGAATATCAGAGTAAGAGACATTTCACTTGCTGATCTCAAAATATATCACAAAGCTGTGATAATCAAAACAACATGGTATTGGCACAAAACCAGGCATGTGGATCAGTGGAACAGAAAAGAGATCCCAGAAATAAATTTCCAAACATATAGCCAACTGATTTTTGACAAAGGGTGCCAGTCAATCCAGTTGGGAAAAAAAATCTTTTTAGCAAATGGTGCTGGAAAAACAGGGTATCTATCTGCAGAAAGATGAAACTAGCCCTCTATTTCTTGCAATTACTGAAAATCAAATAGAAATGAATCAAAGATATAAACCTAAGACCTCAAACTATAAAACTACTGGTGGATAACACAGGGGAAACTCTTGGAAACATTAGAGCAGGCAAAGACTTTTTAAATAAAACCCCTAAAGCACAGGTAATAATCCCAAAAAGAGAAAAATGGGATCACATCTTTTGCTTTTTCTCAGCAAAAGAAACAATAGCTAAAGTAAACCAGCAACCCTCGGAATGGGAGAATATATTTGCAAACTTCCTCCGACAAGGGACTGATAACCAGGATATACAGGGAACTCAAGTGGCTTATCTGAAAAAAAAAAAAATGAAAAAAAAGGTGGGAGGCGGAAATCAACCCAATTAAAAGATGAGCAAACAAGCTGAACACTCAATTCTCTAAGAAAGACATGTGAATAACCAAAAGTATATGAAAAAAAAAAAACTCAACATCCCTTATCATAAGGGAGACGCAACTCAAAACCACAATGAGGTATCACAAAACCCCAGTCAGAATGGCTAAGATTAAAAAAAAAATGATAAGTTCTGATGAGTCTGTGATAAGAAGGGAACTCTCTTACACTGTAGATGGAATGTAAATTAGTACAGCCACTGTGGAGAACAATATTGAGGTTCCTCAGAGACCTACAAATAAAACTACCATATGTCCCAGTAATTCTAATTCTGGGTATCTACTCAAAGGATTGGAATGCACTCAGTTGGAAAGACACTCACACATCCACTTTTATTGTGACATTATTCACAATTGCTAAGACATAGAAGCAACCCAATTTTCCACAAACAGATGAATGGATTGAAAAAGTGTGGTGCATATACACTATGGAAGACTAGTCAGCCATAAAAAAACAAGACCCTGGTATTTGAGAGAAAAATGGATTAATACATATTTACTGCTGAGTGAAGCAAGCCAGACTGAAATAGAGACATTGTGTGTCCTTACTTAATATATGCCAAATGTCCACACTCTGTGGCAGAAACTGAAAGACTGGAAGATAAAAAAGCATGGAGAAAATTGCAGATATAAGAGACAGTGCAGGAGGAGGATGGGAAATGAGGTAGAATGAGAAGAAGGGATTCAAGGAGAAAAATAAAGAAGCAAAACATTTAAGGGACACAAAAATGGAAAATTATCTATTGATGATAATGTCTTCAACTGGACTAATATACAGTGTATTCATGCTGGGAAAATTCGTTTTACAAGCTGTAATGATATACAGTGATTGAGTGTATAAAATAAAGAAGGATATTCTGAAATGAATTAACAAGACTTTAAGTACTCTTTTTTGAGTTCTTGATGTGTATTAAGTGACTTGAGTTGTGCTCAAATTTTGCAGATGTTGCTAACCCTTTTGTATTTGCATGGCAAATATGCAGAATATTTAATTAACCAAAATGGTACATTCTAGTGCCTGCTCGAAGACCAAGAATGGGCTGAATTAGATTGGTCTACTGTAGCAATCTGTTACTAAATAATAGTGAGCTTGATAGCAACCTGCTGTTACAGTATATACTAAACAGAAGAATGCCTTCCTAGAACAGAAGGTGGACCATTTTTGCATGTGCTATTAAAAGGATATATTTACTCAGTAGCTTTTAATATCTCTGTGGGTAAACCTAGGTTTTAAAATAATGTTCTACTAAAATCTTTGTTAGAAGAGAAGTATGCTATATAACTACAAACGGAGACATATCCTATGTATTGGATCATAGCTAAAATCTTTGCCCTCCATACAATTATCTGTCCCATCCTACTTTTCTGACTTAATTTCCTCCAGGTACCAAACAGACTCTTGATTTCATTCAAGTTCACTGTTGCCAATATCTGTGTCTATTTCTATTTTTATTTACATTGGCCATTCTTTTTGGCTATAGTGCCCTTGCTTTTTCTTCTTTCTGCTCAGCCACATCTCAATCTTTTGAGGCCAATTTCAAGATGATTCCTTTAAGAAGTCTTGCCAGACTTCTGTAGCCTTGACACACATTATTGCCTCTGCAATGCCCATCACAGATGAAAGAAAGAAAGAAAGAAAGAAAGAAAGAAAGAAAGAAAGAAAGAAAGAAAGAAAGAAAGAAAGAAAGAAAAGATGGTACATATACACAAAGGAATAATATTTAGCTATTAAAAGAAGGATGAAATTCTGTTATTTGAGGCAGCATGGATGAGCCTGGAGGAAATTATGCTAAGTGAAATAAGTCAGGCACTGAAGATTAATACTGTGTATTCTCACCCAGGAACCATGCTTTTTTACCACTCTTGTTTGGTTGATCCCTGTGTCTTGGCATAAATTTTTCTACCTCAGGGAGACCTTCCTTACTACACTAGAAATCATTGTTTCTTAAAAGTGCAGTAGTGACTGGGACCAGCAAGCAGCATGATGGTTAATACATTGGATCCCATTTGGCTGACTCCACACTTCAAGTCCCAAAACCGGCAGCCTCTAATACACACTGGGTGTTTGCTTTGTGGGCGCCCAAAATCCCAACAGGAGAATGGAGAAGGGATTGTGGTGTGGTCATACCCCCTGGGGGGGTGATTTCTCACTTTCATTCTCTCTCAGTCTGTCTGTCTCTCTCTCCAATGAACATACATGGTCTTTTGAAAAAAATCTAAAAAATAAAGAATGTGAAGTAGTGTGTTATTTGGGAATACAGTATTTATTACACAAACATTTGTGATTCTATCATTTTATTATTAAATTCTAGTTTAATTTCACTGTGGTCAGTGAACATGTTCAGTATGATTTTACTCATTTAAAATTTGTGGAGGCATACTTTATGGCCCAGCATATGGTCTACTTTGGTAAATGTTCCATGTGCACTTTGAAATAATGTGTATGCTACAGTTTCTCATTTCAGTGTTCTATAAATGTCAATTAGGTCATTTTGTTAATTGTTGTAGCAGATGCCATTGGTGTCTTACCTATATCCCTGGGACACTATCGTGTGCTCTGCCTTACTGGCAGTTTGAAGTAGTTCTGTGCCTGAGAGCTTTTCGCAAAAAGGTGGAAGATCGTGCTACCCATGTGCACATGGCAGACCAGAAGTGCTAGAGAATTTATACTACTCAAGAATAGCACTTAATTCTAGGAAATAAGTATATAAATATTCTAAGTTTATTATTTCTTATCCCTCAGTTGGCATAGAACTGGATTTTTATTTAACTTTTTTTTTTCAGAGGTGACACAAAAATAAACTCCATTGCCCATAGTAGCACTCCAGTAAAGGCTGGGCTTTTCTTCCCTTTGACAATTCCCTAGCTCACTGCTAATATTCCCTGGATTTCTCAAATCAATGAGTAGCATATATATCCTTGTCTCCAGACATGCTTCAGGGAAATTTCAAATTAAGATGACTTGCTTATATTTTCTATACCCTCATGAGATTTTCGTATGCTTGTTTTGCCACCTAGTGAGAGAGGTGTGCTAATATTTCTTAAGCTGATTATGCTTGTATATTTCTCCTTTTTTCCTAATGCGTGCTTTATATATTTAGAAAACTATATTATTAGGTGAATACAGATTTAGAATTATTAGATCTTGTTTAGTTGTCATCCTTTTCATTATGAAACTTGCCTCTTTATTCCTTCCTTTTTTACTTTTATGGTGTATTTTTTTACCCTTTCATGTTCAAGTTTTATATTTCCTTATATTTAAGTATATCTCTAGTAAGTAGCATGTATTTCAATTTTATTTCAATTTTATTTCCATTTTTAGTGGCAACATTTTTCTTCTATCTGAAATCTTTAGTAATTTTCATTTAATGTAATTACTGATGTTTGTGGGTTTATATCTATATACAAATTACCATGTACTTTCTTTGTGGCTCTTTCTCTCTCCTTCCTTGGATTCTTAAAGATTAATCTAGACTTTTTTATTCTATGATTTATTATCTTGTTAATAAGAAGTCATTTTTGTGTTATTTGATGACTACCCTACTGGTTATAACACGTATCCTGTCTAATCAAAATGTAATATAAATTAGTGACTTTACTACGTTCCAAATAATGCAAGAACCTTCTACTACTTTACTTCTAATGTGATCTTGTTTCAAGGATTTTGATTTTTACACATATTTAAAGTCATATAATTCAGCATTATTATTATTTTAAGTTTAAATTTGTTTAAATCTACCTTTTCAGGCATTTTTCATTCTATTTGCATTACTGTCCTCCTACCTAACATCATTCCTCTCATAAATATTTCCCTTTTAGTATGTCTTTTAGTGTAGATTTGCTAGTAAAGGATTCTTTCAGTTTTTCTTTACCTGAAGAATGTTTTATTTTGTCTGTCTGGATAAAGACTAGTTTCACTGCAAATTAAATGGTGAGTTTGTAGTGATTTGCTTTTAGTCCATTAAAGAATTCCTAATTTTCTTATTTCAGTCATTGAAAAAAATCAACTGTTAGCTTTATTCATTTTTTTTTTAAAGTAATAGGTCTATTTTCTTTCCTATTTGTTTGGTTGATTTTACATTTTTTTCAGTTTTCATAAATTTTATATGATATTCTGTGTGTGTATGCATGTATGTGTGTCTGTGTGTATCTCTGTGTGTGTGTGTGTGTGTGTGTGTGTTTATCTGCCTGCACATAAATATCATCTGACTTATGGCTGAAGGTTTCATCTTTGGAGAACTGTTGAATGATGTTGTTTAAAATATTCTGCTGATACATTATCTTATCTTTTTTCCTTAACTCTAGTTACACATATAATATAAATTATTTTTTCATCCTTTTCTTCTGTATTCTTAATTCTGTGCATTTTCTACTAACCTCTCTTCTAGTTCTGTGTTCATTTATTATATACCTCCTGGTCTGCTATTAAACCTTAACATTAAAAAAATACCATTTAATAATTATACATATTTCTGGGAGTATAATGTGATTTTTTGGTACTTGAATACATGTAATATTTATTTATTTATTTTTAATTTAGAGATTTTTGCTATAGTGCTCGTGCGCTTGCAGAAAGACAGAGTCAGAGAAACAGAAAATGAAAAATCATCCCCTGGGGGATGGCCATGCACTATCCCTTCTCTTCCTTCCATTCTCATCTTGGGATTTTGGGTACATATACACACATGCCTGGTATAAGTTTTAAACTATAGGGTCTGGGACTGAAACCATGGCTGGCCATGTGGGAGTCCAGTGCCTTAACCACTATACCATCTTCTGGCCCCAACATGTAATATTTAAATCATGATAATTAGTATAGCCATCATCTCAACCATTTATATCATTTTGGGTTGGCAACATTTAAAATTCTCCTTCTTAGGTTCTCTGAGATAACATAGTGGGTTGTTGTTCATTGTATTTACCTCACTATATTTTATTATACCAGACATTGTTCCTATTATCTATCTGTAATTTTATTTCCATTTATCTGTACTCTCTTATTACCCACCACCATTTGGCCTGTCTCTAACAGTTACTCATAATTTCTCTACTTCTATGAGGACAATTTTTCGATATCCACCTATGAGAAAGGAAATAGTTTATTTCTCTTTCTGTGCCTCTTATTTAACCCCAAATGACAATTGTTTTTCATTTTAATGACTGAATATTATTCCACTATGTGCATCACATTTTCTTCATAAGTTTGGGTACTTACATTGGCTACTATGAATAGTGCTGCAAGAAATATTAGGGTGCAGGTATCTTGACTCCATACCAATTTCCACTTTAAAAAAATATATACATAGGGAACCAGCAGTTAGCGTAATGGCTATGTCGCTGGATTCCCACGTAGTCGACCGTGGTTCGCGTCCCAGACCCGGGGGCTTAAAACTCACGCCAGGTGCATGTGCGTGCGTGCCCAAGATCCCGAGAGGAGAATGGAGGAGAAGGGATTGCGGCGTGACCATCCCCCCTGGGAGGTGATTTCTTGCTTTCTGTCTCTATGTCTCTCTCTGTCTGTCTGGCGAGCGCACGCACCCTATAGCAAAAACCTCTCCAAAAAAAATATATATATATACACAATAATATGATTTCTGGATTGTGTGACAGTTCGAGTTTTATTTTTTGCTGAACTTCCACACTGGTTTCCATTATGGCTTTACTAATTTATATTTCCAGTAACAGTGTAATACAGTGTCCTTTTCTCTGCATCCTTGTGAGTATTTGTTATTTTTAGACCTTTTGATAATAAACATTTTAACTAGAGTGAGATAATATCTCATTGTGGTTTTTTTTTTTGTATTTTCTTAAGCATTTTTTATATATTTTGATATTTTATATATTTTTATATATTTTTATCTTCTTTTGAGAACTATTTATTTAGGTTTTTCCCCCATTTTTAAATTTGGTTATTTTTTGTCTAATAAGTTGAATTCTTTGTATATTCTGGTTATTAATCTTGTATGAGATGTATAGTGTTCAAATATTTTCTCTGTATTCTCTATTCAAGAATGTTGATTGTTTCATTGGCTGTGCATAAGATTTTTAACTTGGTATAATCTCATTTGTCTATTTTTGCTTTTCTTTCATGTTTTATGTTTAAGTTTTCAATAAATTTGAGGTTAATTCTTTTCCTTTAAATTTATTTATTTATTTATATTCATTCACTATACATCACTACAACAAACAAAATGAGATTCCCCATCCAGAATACACTGAATATTGGCTCAAACAATATATCATGAGAGATATGGGTCTAATTTCATTCTTCTGCATGTGGATGCTTAGTTTTTCCAGCACAGTTTATTGAAGAGATTATCTTCCCCAGTGGATGTTCTTGGCACTTTTGTCAAAAGTCAGATGGATTTATTTCTAGGTTCTCTGTTCTGTTACATGAGTCTTCATGTCTGATTTTCTTTTATTTTTTTCTTTTTCTTTCTTTTCTTTTACTTCTTTTTTTTTTCTTTTCTTTTTAGAGATTTTTTGCTATAGGATGTGTGTACTCACCAGAGAGACAGAGAGAGAAGGTATGAAATCACCGCTCAGGGGGGATGGCCACACTGCAATCCCTTCTCCTTCATTCTCCTCTCAGGATTTTGGAAATGCATACACAAGTGCCTAGTGTGAGTTTCAAGTCACTGGATCTAGGACTCAAACTTCACTTGCCCACGTGGGAGTCCAGCCCCTTAACCATTACACCACATGCTAGCACCCATGTTTGGGTTTTTTTTGACAGTACATACTGTTTATACTACTATAGTTTTATAGTATATTTTTAAAACAAGTAGTATGATGTTTCCAGTTCTATTCCTTTTGCTCAGGATTACTTTGTCTACTTGGGATCTTTCATGCTTCCATACAAATTTTATGATATCTTTTTCTATTTCTGTAAGGTATATTATTGGTGTTTTGATAAGTATTACATTGAATTTGTAGATTGTTTTTGGTGTGTAGACATTTTAACAATATTGATTCTTCTAATCTGTGAACATAGGCTGTATTTTCATAGTTTTGTGTCTTCTTCAGTTTCTTTTTTCTTTTTTTTTGGAGATGTTTTTGCTATAGGGCGCGTGTGCTCACCAGACAGACAGAGAGAGACATAGAGAAAGAAAGCGAGAAATCACCCCCCAGGGGGGATGGTCACACTGCAATCCCTTCTCCTCCGTTCTCCTCTCGGGATCTTGGGCACACACGCACAAGCGCCCGGCGTGAGTTTTAAGCCACTGGGTCCAGGATGCGAACCGCGGTCGACTACGTGGGAGTCCAGCAACATACCCATTATGCTAACTGCTGGTTCCCTTCTTCAGTTTCTTTTTCATCAGTGGTTTAAAGTTTTCATTACAGAGATCTTTCACCTTCTTTGTTAAATTTATCCCAAAGTGTTTTATTTTATTCATAGTTATTTTAAATTGGACTTCTTTAATGAATTTTTTTAAGAAAAAGAAATACAGGGCACCCAAATTGGAAAAGAGGAGATCAAATTGTCGATCTCTATTTGCAAATGACGTCATCTTACATATAGAAAACTCTTAAGATGTCACACAAAATAAAAATCTACTAAAACTGAGTTCAGTACAGTTATAGGACACAAAATCAAAATACAAACATCAATAATGATTTATACACCAATAATAAAATAGCTGAAGAATAAAAATTTAACACTTCTTCTCTGATCCTTATTAGTTCTTTCCTTCTGCTAATTTTGGGATTAATTCTTGTTTTTGTTTGGTTTCATATAGAGATTTATTGATATAAATTTATCCCTTAGAACTGCTTTTGTGCTATCCCATAGGTTTTGGTATATTGTGTTTTCATTTTTCATTTGTTCCCATCAAGTTTTAAGTTTCTATCTTGGTTTCTTATTTATCTGTTGACCATTCAGAAGCACATTATTTAGTTCCCATGTAATTATGTGATTTCCTATGTTCCACTTATTAATGATTTCTAGTTTTATTCCATTGTGGTCAGAGAAAATACTCAATACAATTTCCATTTAAAAAATGTTTTAAATTTGTTTTGTGGCCTAATATGTGGTATATCCCAGTGAATTATTCATGTGTTGAAGAGAAGAATGTGTATTCTGTAGTTGTTTGATGGAAAATTCTGTAGATGTCAGTTAGGTCTACTAGCTGTGTGTTGTAGTTGAAGTTCAATGTTTTTTTGTTTTGTTTTGTTTTGTTTTTTCTTGATTTTTCTGCCTAAGTGATTTGTCCAGTGGTGAGAGTGGGGGAATTGAAGTATCCAATTATTTGACTAGAGTTTGTCTTTTCCTTTAGCTCTACTAATAATTGTTTTATGTATTTAGGTATTCCCATACAGGGTGCATATATATTTGCAAGTGTTATGCTTTCTTGCTGGATTGATTCTTTTACTTTACATAATGACCTTCTTTATCTCTTTTTGTAGCCTTTAAAATGCCTATTTATATGATATCAGTACAGGTACTTCTGCTCACTTTTGGCATCCATTTTTTGTGGAATATCTTTTTTATCTCTTGTGAGGGGAGTTGTCTTTAGGTATGCAGTGAGTTTCCTACAGGCAACATGTATTTGTTTTGTTGTTGTTTTTATCCATTCAGCCAGTCTGTATCATTTAAATAAGGAGTCTATGCTGTTTACATTTAGGGTTATTATAGATAAATAACTTACTCCTGTATTTTTGTTAGGTGGTTTCTTATTGTTTTATGCATTCTTTGTTACTTTTTCACTCTTTTGTTCTCTGTGACTGGTTTGGTGAGTTTTTGTGATGATAGTGTTTGTTTCCTTTCTGTTTCTCATTTGCATATCTTGTCTCTCAATGCATTTTGTATTTTCATATTTCTTTGCTTGTTTATGATAGCTATCTTTCTTTTGCTTAAAAATGTAGGGCTCCCTGAAGGATCTTGTAGGGCCAGTCTAGTGTTGGTGAATTCCATTAGATTTTACTTACCTTTAAAATGCTTTATTTCTCATTCTTTTTTTTTTTTTTTTTTAGATGACATCATCTTGTTTTGGCCTGATCTAGGGTGGAAGATCCTCAACATTTAATCATTATGTACATTGTCAATAGGTTTTTTTTTTATTATTATTATCATAATCTTCTTTATCTTACATTGGATTACATATAACTTTACATTGACTTCCATTGCTTTTTCAAAAGGGAATGCCATGCATGTCAGTCAATACAGAGGCATCGATCTCCCCGCTTTATCATTCAAAGTCTTTTCCATGCATTTCCCAATAATTATTATTATTATAATTTTTTAAAACAGTCAATCACTATTTCTCATTTTGCTTGTTAAAAGACTTCACCCATCATGAAATACTTCCCAGACCAGTCCAGTTGAGAATACTATACACGTCATCTTCAACAGATAATAAACCATATCTGTTTCTCACTAACATCCCCTCTATTGTTCACTTGCTATCTTTCTCTATCCTCTTCTCTTTTTTTTTT
>NW_006159604.1:1015060-1029364 GCF_000334495.1 Tupaia belangeri chinensis | reverse complement strand
CGCGCCCCCCGGAGTGGGGGGGGCGCCCTTTCTCATTCATTTTTGAAGGATAAATTTGCTGAGTGTAGTATTCTTATTTGGCAGGTTCTCTTTTGTTCATTAGTTTTAGGATTTTGAATATATCATTATAGTCTTTCTAGGCCTGCATAGCTTTTGTGTTTTGTTTTAAAGAGAGATTTTTGCTATAAAGTGCGTGTGCTCGACAGAGAGACAGAAAACAAGAACTCACCATCACCACCACCCCGCCCTAGGCGTGATGGCCACACTGCAATAGCTTCTCCTTTATTCTCCTTTCAGGATTTTGGGTGTGCATGCACACATGCCTGGCATGAATTTTAAGTTACCAGGTCCAGCACTTGAATCCAGTAGATTAAGTGGGAGTCCAGTGACATAACCATTACTCCATCGGCTGGTCCAGCTATTATTTTATTAAATAAATTTTCTGTTACTATCTTAGTTTCTTCTCTTTCTGACACTCCCATAATGTGAATCTTTGTTCATTTGATGGTATCCCATCAATTCCATAGGCTATCTTTACTCTTTTTACTTCTTTATTTTTTTCTTTGACTAGACGTTCTCAAAAGAGTTCAGGGGTGAACTTACTTGTTGTGCATGCTCAAAACTTCTGTTGAAGCTCTGTATTGTATTTTAATTTAATTCAGTGTTTTAGTTTTAGAATTTTGGTTTGGTACTTTTTAATGATTTTTTTTTTAATTTCTCATTCTGTTCTTGTACTATTTTCCTTCTTTCATTGGATTTTCTGTGGGTATTTTCTTGTATCTGTCTAAGAATATTTTAGAATCAGTACATTGAATTCCCTTCTAGGCATTTGAATAATTTCATTTTCATATGATTCAGTTACTGTAAATGAATTGTGTTCCTGTGGAGGTGATAAATTTCCTCACTATTGCATGTTTGTTGCATCCCTAAGTTGACATCTGTGCATATGGTGGGGTAGTCTTCTCTGCCATTATTTTGGGATAGCTTTCTTAGTGGAAAAGGTTTTCTCGAGGAATGTCCTTTAGTACTGATTAGGAAGGGTCTTTGGTTTTGAATGAGTCTTATAGTGTAATCTCTGTGGGATTTCTTGTATTCACTCTCAGTGATATCTATGAGTGCCTTGTCATTATAGTGCTTGTGATATCAGTGGTCCAGTATTCCTAGGAGTGTGGGTCCCCAACTGAACTACTTGGCCATAAGTGTAGTAGGGACCAAGGGTAGAGGCCATCAATCTCTATGGAGCCTATTGGTCCCAGCAATGGAGAATGGGTAGTCATTTGAGATGGTAGGCTCAAGAGTGCCACCATAAAGTGTATGAAAGACCCTCAATGGAAGGGGTTACACATGTGTTGTGAATGTGATGAGTGCCAGACTCTTCTTGTATCAGAAGTTTATATCTTTGGAGAGCTCCCACAGTGTGGTGGGACCTTTCCATGGGAGTGGTTGCTTCAGCTGCTTTCCTGGGAGCAGACCACAGTGTCTAAAAGACTCTTTCAGTGGGGAAGGCCATACATTCTAGCTGCAGAGTGAACTTGCTTTGAGGAACTGGTAAACAAGCACAAAGATCTCAAAGCTAAGCCTAGTTTACACTATAGCTTGAGTTCATGGCCTCTGCCCTCTGGGGTACCCTAGCAATCTTCCCACAGCTCTTGTCCATTTTTATGTTCCAGAGTGTGTAATGCTGCTTTGGGTGCTACAGTCATGTCCTTACTGCTCAGACTAGGTGGAGTGGCAGGGCTAGTTAGTCATGCAGGGTTGGTAGAATTTCAGTACGTTCTCAAGAATCTGAAGATTTCAGTCAGTTGGTCCCATTTCAGATAATCCCTCAGAATCTGCAGATTCTGAGGGAAAAGGGAGAAGGACGAGTATAGACAAAGCACGAGAACAAATAGAAAGGCATGACATTAGTGGGACACAGAAATGGTTTATTGCCTGTTGATGATATGTATAGTATTCTCAAACTGGTCTGAGAAGTATTTCATGATGGATAAATTCTCTGTACAAGCCAAATGAAGTATAGTGATTGAATGTTTAAAAAAATTGAGAATAAATAATAATAATAATAATAATCTAAAAAAATGAAAAGTTACTTGATGATGCTGATGTGGGTAGTAAATCTTTGTCTTGACTGACATGCATGGTAATAGTGCTGGAAAAAGAAATGTAATACACTGTAAAGATATATGTGATTAAATGTAATGTAAAAAAGTAACAGTAAAATAAAAAAAGAATTTTCATTAAAAAAAAAAGAAATTGTATGCTGAATATTGGGCTCAGTGCTCTGTTTCCTATTTCTCTGAAGTTTTATTCCTTAAATTATAGCTTTTTGGTAGCCCTAAACTCTAATATTTGTCTTCAAAGCCCAAAAAGACTGCAAAAGCTAAAGAAATTAGAAATCTGCTAGCTTTCATGCTCCTTGCCAGAACTGATAATGTCCTAAAAGGGAAAATAGTCACAATTTTCTGGCGTACTCTAATATGTCTTTATTGTCTCTTCGAGATACATGCTTCAAGTACTGGCTGCCTTTGATACTCTCCAAACTTTAATTAGGTCTTTTTGTGTTTTGTATATTCAAATGTGCCTGCCTCCATTTCCTCTGTGACCTGATAATTTCATAATCTAGACCTCCAATAGGTCTGTTTCTATCCACTGACCTTTCTCTTAGATTTCAGTCAGTTGGTTCCATTTCAGACAATACCTCAAGTCCTAATTGCCTTGGTTATTCTCTGATGCCTTCAAACCACTCTTTTTAAAATATAATTTTTCTTGGTAGAAAGAACAGTCTGATATCAATATCTGCTACTACATCTAAAGTAGACTTTTTTGATTCCTTCTTGATATTTACAGACATACAGGTTAATAACTATTTTCTTTTAAAACTTTAAAAATAACATTATATTCTTTCTAAGTTATCCATAGTCGTATTGTTGCTCTTTTAATTCTAATATGCCTTATTATTATTTTTTGTCTGCTGGATTTAATAGTTTCTCCTTGTGTTTGATTCTCATTAGTTCCCTTATATTGTAGTTAGGTGCTATTTTATTCATATTCATATTCTTGGTGTTTATAGTAGTTTTTGAATCTATAGCTCAATGTATTTTCAGTTTGAAATATTTTCAGCCATTAATTAAATATAATTTCTTCCTAATTTTTTGTCCTTTCAAATTAAATGTGTGTGTCTGTGTGTGCATGATTGTTCCATCATATCCAATATTTTGGTTATGACATTTTCTTTTTTTAATTTTAGCACTACAATTGTTGATAAAGGCTCAACGTCAATAAATCTAGCATATGCAGTACCTTCATCCTAGCAGGAGGTCCGACAGATATCCAAGAATACCCTATTAAGATACCTTGTTCAGGGGCCAGCAGATGGCCTGGCAGTTGAATCACTGGACTCCCACATGGCAGACTACAGTTCAAGTTCCTGACCTGGTGGCTCAAGGATCATGCTGGACACATGTGCAAGCATGCTCAGGATCCTGGGAGGAGAATGAAAGATAATGTACTGTGGCATGACCATCCCTCTGGAGGATGATTTCTCACTTTCCTTCTCACTGTCTCTGTTTCTCTTCCTGGCAAACACATGGGCCCTAAGGCAAAAACCTTTTTTTTTTTTTTAAAAAAAAAAGGGGGAAAGTAAAAAAGATACTTTGTTGATCTTCCATTCACAGAGGATATATAAAGCTGACAAAGATGAGAGCCAGAATGTGTGTGGATCACTTCCACACAACATTTTAAATGCCTTAGTTTTTCACCATTAATTACCATTCTATTCATATAAGCCTAAATCTTAAATGCCAACTCACAATGCCTCCAATCCAAGTGTAGTCTCACATAACAAACAAGGCAAATAGAGACATATTTACACAACCCTGTAATTTCTAAGGCCCAGCTCAATGTTAAGGCATTACTCACATTCATCTCTTTTTATTTCTCTGTGCCTCAGGATGAATTTTCTTTCTGGCTAATCTTTAATTAACTGTATTTCTGCATTTGTATCTTCAGTAAACCTGTGATTTTGAGTTCTGACTGTCAACTGACCTATCTATAAATTCTAGAATTCACATGTGATCTTCAATTTTTGGTGTCTAGTTCACCACCAAACTATTTTTTCTGTTTAAGTCCCTTAACATAGTGGTCATAATTATTCAATATTCCTGTTTGATAATGTCAATATATGAATTTTCTGTGTCTTTTTGTTGTATATTTTTTCTTTACTTTGTAAAATCCTTCCTTTGTATGTAGTTATATATTTTCTAGAAAACAAAAGAATTGCATATAAAATTATAGATAAATTTGAGGTCTAAGATGATGTTATATCTTTCTCGAGATTATTTAATTTCGATTCTGGTAGTAGTTAGATTAGGGTATTCACAATCCCATATTTTTCTAATGCTTGTGAGGATTTATCTAATAAAATTCATCTTTGCTCTGGAGTGTCGGCCATCTGTTCTCAACTGAAAACCTGAAACATTCAATAGGAACCATCCTTTTATATGAATCCTGAACTCTAATTTGTAGGTCATACACACACACACATATACACACATACAAATATGTACATGTGTGTTTTTTCTCTGTGTGTAATTTACATTACATTGCATTATATTATACTATAATGGTATTTATATATTTCACCCAGATTATCTAGGTATCCTCAGTAGATGGACTTTTCTTTCTTTTTTTTTCTTTTTCTTTTTCTTTTCTTTTCTTTTTTCTTTTTTTTTTTTTTTTTTTTTTTTTCTTTGCTCATGTGTTCACCAGAAAGACAGAGAGAGACAGAAAGTGAGAAAGCAAGAAATCTTCCCCCGGGGGGGATGGCCACACTACAATCCCTTCTCCTCCATTCTCCTCTCAGGATCTTGGGCATGCACACACGCGCACCCAGCGTGAGTTTAAGCCACCAGGTCCAGGGCTTGATGCGCAGTCAACTACATAAGAGTTCAGCTACATAGCCATTATGCTAACTGCTGGTAGTAGATGGATTTTTCTAAAAGTAACTAGTCTACCATTGTTAGAAGCATGTCTACCAAAGATTAATGAAGAGAGAAATGATAGGGTTTACAAAGATAAAGACAAATCTGGACTATAAAAGTATTTCAAGGTAAGTAAAAAAATGTATTTCACAAAGGCCTACTTACATTACAAATTTATTTTAAATATGAAATATTTATGAGCGAGATATTCCATTATATGAAAGTGCTTATGTTTTGAAAATATTGATTGATGAATAGTGCACCCTATTTAAAAAAAAACACTGATTTTTTTTTTTTTGGAGAAGTTTTTGTCATAGGGCGCGTGTGCTCACCAGACAGACAGAGAGAGACAGAGAGACAGAAAGCGAGAAATCACCCCCTAGGGGGGACGGCCACGCCACAATCCCTTCTTCTCTATTCTCCTCTCAGGATCTTGGACACACACACGTGCCTGGCATGAGTTTAAGCCACCAGGTCCGGGACTTGAATTGTGGTCAACTGCATGGGAGTCCAGCGACATAGCCATTACGCTAACTGCTGGTCTCAAAACACTGATTTTTTTTTTAACTGTTTCCATTTGACTTTCATATAATTACATTTTAATTTTTCAGTGCATGTGTGAGTGAGAAAATATGTTTATCAGTAAATTAAGGAGTATCTCATATGCAGCATACATTGCTAACTATGCCTCTAAATTGACTATATTGTTTGAGAAATTTTTGCTATAGGGCATGTGTGCTCACCAGAGAGACAGAGAGAGAAAAAGAGAAATTGAGATATCATCCCACAAGAGGTGATGGCCACACTGCAATCCTTTCTTCTTCATTGTCTTTTCAGAATTGGGGGTACATGCACACATGCACCCAGCATGAGTTTCAAGCCTCTGGGTCCAGGACTCAAACCGTGGTTTTTCATGTGGGAGCTCAGTGCCCTAACCACTATACCAAATCCTGACCGCAAAATTGAATATTTGTATAGGATACACAGCTGTTTAGAGCATGAATCCAAAGGCTGAGAACTACTATCTACCCACTGGCAAACAATCAAAATAAAATTGCTAAGTACCTATAAGGGAATAAACAGATTTATAAGTACTGATCTTACACAATCTAATAATAAAAGAAACAGTGGAGCCAGCGTGTGGTGTGGTGTTTAAGGTACTGAACTCACACATGACCAATTAAAGTTCAAGTCTCAGATCTGGTGGCTTGCTTTCTCACTTTCCTTCTTTCTCTTTCTAGTGAGTGCATGTGCCCTTAGCAAATTAAAATAATAATAAATAATTGTTAAAAAAGTAATAGTACATGGCATAGCCGATCAAAAAGATATTATTTTATTTTTACCTAGTATTTCAACTGAAGATTTGACTCAATACTACAGCCTCATTATACCAGTGTTATCCCAGCTCACCCTTTCAGATATGCTTTATATAAATCAATTATTCGAATTAGATAAAACTTTAAAAAGAACAGGCAGGCCCTGTGCATTAATTACTTTATTTATTCAATATGTGTGTATGGGGTACCTGTTATGATCTAGGTTTTACATGAAGTGCTATTGTACAAATACATGACCCTGTCTCTGTTTTACTAAAACATAAAAAATGAAAATCATGGGAACAGATGAGATTTTCATAGGGTCTATGCTGGGTAGGAAAGAAAATGAGACCTGAAGCAATTTGCTTATCTGGCAGAAAAGATGGGTATCAGCAAAAAGAAAATAACAACGAGATGAAAGGAAGTTAGTTAGGCAGGAATGATGGCATAAAAACTGAAATAAAAAGTCTTGGTATATCAGTGATATTGGAGTTTTGTTTTTGTTTATGAGATATAATAGTTTCTGATAATCCTTTATAATAGTATACAACAACTGGCCATGGGAATAGATTTCTCAAGTAAACTGACTGTAATTTCATGGCATCCAGAAAGTTTGAGGCCAGGGTGTTAAATTCATCAAGAATCCAAACACTGAGATTCTACAGTCCTCACCAGAAATATGTGGTAGTGACTATAATATTGATAGGAGCAAACCTATGAGAATAACACAGCAGGTAGTATGGACCTCAAATGGGCAAATGTGCTTAAATGAAGATGAGGAAGTAATTGTCTGAAAATGACAATTAAAACTAGAAATTCAGAAAATAAAAGTTGATTTCTACCATATTTCTACTACATAATGTCTAATTTAAGACCATGTTCAAGAGAGCAGAAAAAAATCAGAAGACGGCCAACCAGAGGCATAGTGGTTAAGGCTACTGAATCCCACTTGACCAATTGTCCAGTTCAATTCTCAAACCCAATGGCAAGAAAAACATGCTGGTCATGCATACCCAAATTCCCCAAAGCAAAGAAAAATGGAGAAGGAATTGTGGCTTGATCATGTCTCATGGGGGTGTTTTCTCTCTCTCTCTCTCTCTCTCTCTTTCTCTCTCTCTCTCTTTTTTTTTTTTGCTTTTTTATGTATTTTTCTCATTGTTTCCCTCTCCCTGGCAAATAACAAAAATAACAACAACAAAAACAGAGAAGATATGGGGGCAGCCAGTGGCATGGTGTGAAGGAAGCTAGATCTCTTATGGCTGAGTGTGCAGTACAAGTTCTGAACCCAGTGACTTGATAAACACACCAGGTGCATGTGTATACATGTCCAAAAATCCCAAAAGAAGAATAAAGAAGGGATTTGGTGTAACATCCACCTTGGGGGATGCTTTTTCATTTTCTGTTTCTGGTGAGTGTACACACCTTCTAGCAAATTTTTAAGAATCAGAAGACCATTATTTTATTTTATTATGCTTTTATAATTACTTATTTCATTTATTATTATTTTAATTTGCTGTAGAGTATATGCACTCGCCATAGAGGGATGAGAGGGAAAGTGAAAAAGGAAGCCTCCAGGTCTGGGACTTGAACCATGGTTGGTCATATGAGAGTCCAGCACCTTAATCACCACACCACCTGCTGGCCTCTATTTTTCTATTATTATTATTTTTTGAGAGTGTTTTTTTTTTTTTTGTTATAGAATGAGTGCACTTACCATAAATACAGAGACAGACAGAGAGAGACAGAAAGACAAAAAACAAGAAATCACCCCCTAGGGGGTTGGTCATGCCATAATCTCTTCTGCTCCACTCTCTTCTCAGGATTCTGGGGACTCACACACATACACCTGGCATGAGTTTCAAGCCACCAGGTCTGGGACTTGAGCCAATGTTGGCCATGTGAAAATCCAGCAGCATAACCATTATGCCATCCATTGGTCCCATTTAAGATAAATTCTTTCCATGTTGGTATCTTTCTACCTCTGTCTTCCTTCTACCTCTGCCTTCCAGTTGGGCAGCTAGAACTACAGGCATATACTATCCCATGTATGACTTTTTTTTTTGACAGAATCTCACTGTGTACTGTGTTGCCTAAGCCATCTTTGAGCTCACAATATTTCTGCCTCAACTCAACTCAAGTCTTTGGCTTATAGGCATATGCCACTGGGCCCAATCTTTAAGTTGAACCAGGAATTGGACCTTGGTCTCTGGCATGGTTCCAACCTGTGGAGCATAGTATCTCTACAGAAGGTGTCATCACAGCTAGGCCAAGATGAACATTATTCACAGGTCTGTCGCCTACGACTGTCATAATTGGGATGACCATATATTTTATAACAAAAGCTGAAGAACTTTAGTGAGTGAAAGAGAATGCTATTTAAAATTATGCCAAGGCAACAGGTATGAACTGGGACTGAACAGGGTGAAAAGTAACATGGAAACCAGGTGGACTAGTCACATTTCTTCACCTATAAAATTTGGAGAATATTCACTTTAAGACAATTATGTGAAAGTACCTAAGTCCTTAGTATGTGTTAAATTAAAGTGTATCAGATTGTAGTTTTTGTTGTTCTGTTTTACTCCCAAAATAATAAGCTCCTGAAGTCAGAGAATGCATCTATTCTTTGTGGCCCAACAATAATTAGTACAGAATGGTGCAGCCACTTGGAATCTAGTAAGGGTAACTTCTGTCCTGCCTTTATAACATTATTCATATCAGTCTACACTTTACTGTCATGCCTTGATAATTTTGGAAACAAAACTTACCTTTAATATAGGTAGGAAAATAGAGATAGGAAAATGTTGCAAATTAGCAAACAAGTAGATTATGTTATGTAAGCAAAGATTTTAAAAAGGAAATCCAGGTTTGTATTAGTGCCTTAGGATCTGGAATGCAGCCAATTATTTTCCATTCAATCTTGTGAAGGGCTGTTCTGTCCTGTGGGCAGTAAACTGTTTAGTTTCAGACAGATGGAGGTACTTTGGGCATGACTATGACCTCTATCTTGCCAGTTCCTGGTGCTGCTTTACCTAAATGAAAGGGGCCAAGGACAAGCTTAAGGTTTCTTTGTGGTGAGGGCAAACTTAGTGTTAAAACTGGGCCCTGATCTTGTCTTGATATTTTGGTGTTTCAATCTCCCTGGTGACTTAAACACTTTTCCTGAGACACAGAAAAGTAGGCATATTTTTCGTCATCTCTTCGGTAAACATGTAAGAATTAATTTAATGCTTGAATTACTTCACCATTCTCAGCGACTGTTTCTCATTCTCTTCTAAAATGGTCTTTCTTCATCCATGGCTGATCTCTTATCCGAGACTGCTTCAAAAGTGACTTGACAGCTTATATCACTTGTTACACTAACCCCAGATTAATTTTGGTTTCTCTCCTCCCAATGCGTCTCCTTATTTTATTGTTTTAAAATTCTTCTATTACAATTTTGATAGTGAATGTGACATTTTCAAATATATATTGCTTGTCTTAAATCAACATAGCCTATGCTCCTAATAGAAGCACAGTAATTAAAAACAGAATTAGAAGAGACCCTAAAAATCACATAATACAAACTCCTCCTCTATCAAACTTTTTAAGTTTCTTTCCAATATTTCTAATATATCATTATACACAATGCTTCTCAAAACTTGAAGATTTTTGCCAAAGGCTATGTCTTGATCTAGCTTGTTTCTTCTTCAGTCAGGTATTATTGTAAATAATTTTTTTCTCATATCTAAGCAGAATCTATTTATTCATAACTTTACATTGATTGATTTTTATAACTTCATGGGGCGATTTTTATAACCTCATGGGGCTAAACAGAAGTAAATGTTAGCAGTCTTTAAATATACACACACATAAGAATTTATCATGCTTTCTCCAGGATAAATATGCTGAGATTCCTCTATCAGATCTTTCTACATGTATTTAAGTTCTAACAAAGGTACTCAAGTTGTCTTGGTTTGTCTTTCTAGAATCAGAACTGAAAATGTCTACATCCTCACAACTTCCTCGATGTCAACCAAACTGGGATAAAAGGTCATTGTAGTTTTCGCACCATCCTGATCGCTCTGCAGTGAACATTTTTTAGTATAGTGCTATTCTTTTAAATGCCCAGATGTAGGTACACAATACAACTCACCGTACAAGGAAATTTAGTATTATACAGATTACTTTTCTCATGAATTGTCAATGACTTTATTATTATTTTGAGTTCAAGCCCCAAAATACCCACAATTATTTTTTTCAGTATACCAAAGCATGAGATGGTTACTAAAATCTATGCACTGGAATTTACATTTGTTCAAGCCTTTTTTTATTTAATCACCGAATATCATTACAGCATACAAAATGAATTTTTCCAGCATGGATACACTGCATGTTAGTCCATTCAAAAATATTACCAAACCCATTATTATCAAAAGATAATTTTCCATTTTTGTATTCCTTAAATCTTTTGCTTCATTAAAGCCCTTTTCACTAGTCCTCCTAAGTCTCTATTATCTTCACATACTTTCTTTATTTCCCCACATTACTGGGAAAAATAAACCTGAGTCTGGCTAGAATACTGCCTATTTTCACCTGGATCTTTTAGTGCTGGGTAGGACTACTTTGATTGAGCTTCCTAGTTGCCTTTTAAGATTAACCTCTACTGGGACCAGTTGGTGCAATGGCTATGTCACTGGACTCCCATGTAGTCGACTGCAGTTTGAGTCTTGGACCCTGTGGCTTAAACTCATGCTGGGCACATGTGCGTGCGTGCCCAAGAACCTGAGAGGAGAACAGAGGAGAAGAGATTGTGGCGTGGCCATCCTCCCTCGGGGATGATTTCTCGCTTTCTGTCTCTCTTTCTCTCTCTGTCTTTCTGGTGAGTACACGTGTCCTATATCAAAAACCTCTCAAAAAAAATCTTTACTTAAATGAATTCCTTTAGAGCATTGTATGTGAAGTTAGGGAAAACTCTATATTTCTCTGGAGCATAGCATGTATGGAAAATATTAGGAAAAAAAAGAATAGGCCTTATACCAGGTTCTTATTAAGCTATACCAATTTGAATTAGGCTTTTGACCAGGTTGGGCCTTTATAAATTGTTTCCATAATCATCCTGAAACCAAGAGAAATATCTGGATGCATTGGCAATATTATCAAAAGGTGAAAAGATCTAGATTATATGCTAATGCCCAATTTACTGCCAGATTAGAACTTTTTCAGATATGTTGAATTTGAAATTAAAAACTGTATCTGCAAGATCTAAAGCAAAAGTTAAAATGTGGCAATCTATGGGCTAGATCCAGCCTTAGTTGTGGACATTTGCTAGTGTATACAGTAGTGGTCTTTTCAGTATTTTGGTTTCTTTTTATTGAATTAGTTGCCAACTTTTAAAAAGTAGATTTCACACCAAAATTTAGATTTCTAGCTTTTTTTTTGAAAAAATTAGAAGTTTTGACAATACTTTGCCCATTTTTATGACAACGTCTGCTGGGATCAAAGAGTAGCTGCTGATGGTGCCAGCAGATGGTATAATGGTTGCATCACTGGACTCCCACATGGCCGTCTGTGGTTCGAGTCCCAGACTCGGGGGCTTAAAACTCATGCCAGATGCATGTGTGTGCATTACCAAGATCGCAAGAGGAGAATGGAGGAGAAGGGATTGTGACGTGGCCATCCTTCCTGTGGGGTGATTTCTCACTTTCTGTCTCTGTCTCTCCAACAAGTACATGCTCCCAATATTAAAAATCTCAAAAAACAAACAAAAATAAGATTAGCTGCTGCTGCTTTTAGAGTGAGTGTTTTATAATTTACCAAATCCCTATTATAGCACATTGTTCTCTGTTCCCTCCTCTCACTGGCTTCATTAAATACACTACCTTCTTGATCCTTGTAGGAGCTGGATCTTGAAAAATCTGGCCTAAGTAGTCATTTCTTTGAACTATTGCTGTTTTACATATCTTCCACTTCAAAAACACATGTGTTTTCCAAGCCACTCTTAGCAAAACTACAAAAAGCATAGTAAATTCCTTTATCCTGGAAATGTCTGCCATTTTATTGGGAAGAAAAATATTAACACACTTGCAGCTGTTATATAACAGATGTTTTACACTGAGTTAAACAATGGATACAATTTTTCATGTCTCTCTATGTCAGCCTTCTTATATTGACTCTGGAGTTGACCACAAAACTTGCTGTAACCAATGAAACATTTGTAAAGTAAATGCAATCGTAGGCCTGAAAAAATAGTGTTTCCACTTCCTCTCTTGATTTTGGTTTGGTTTGTTTGTTTTGTTTTTGTTTTGTTTTATTTTGTTTCCTTTGTCATATACATACCCAGGCTAGCTTGGTGGATGAGATGAGAAACACAGCCCAGTCATGACTATTACCTGAGTAACAGCCAGTCAACCACCAAACATATGAGTGAGCTTGAGTCTAGAACAAGTTCTAAAGTATTAGCCCACAGGCTTGGGCTAAAATTATTACCTAGTGTTTTAAATCCCCAACATGGAATTGTTTTCTTTGTGGCTTTATTGTAGCAGTAGATAACAAATATAGGAATTTGTTTTTAGAATCTAAGTGCTGCCATAGTAAAAACCTAAAATATGTGTTAACAGCTTTGAAAAAGTCCAGGAGTAGAGACTGGGAAAGCAGTGTGGAAACAGTAGAGGCTAGAAAAATGGTGAGTAAACTTCTCTAGCATCCTAGATAAATGACAAATCATGTTATCTAGAGGTGAAGTATTTAGTAACACTTGTGGTAATCCTGGAATATAGAAAATAGACCAAATTAACATTTATACCTGAGTAAAGCTATCTATAGGCAGGAATGTTGAAAATGGCAGCTGGTTCTTACCAGCTGTGTATGATAAGGTACAAAAGCAATGAGCTAAAGAAATAACTGGTCAGTTTGTGAGTAACATTTGAAGAATACCAAAATTCGGGACCAGCAGTTAGCGTAAGGCTATGTCGCTGGACTCCCACGTAGTCGAAAGCAGTTCGAGTCCCGGACCCGGTGGCTTAAACTCACGCTGGGTGTGTGTGTGTGCGTGCCCAAGATCCCGAGAGGAGAATGGAGGAGAAGGGATTGTGGTGTGACCATCCCCCCTGGGGGGTGATTTCTCACTTTCTGTCTCTCTATCTCTCTCTGTCTGTCTGGCGAGTGCACGCGCCCTATAGCAAAAACCTCTCCAAAAAAAAAAAAAAAGAATACCAAAATTCACTACATTAGAAAAACAATATTTTTTCCTTTCTTTAGCTTCTTAATATAATAAAATATGAAATCCAGGGAACTGCCAGAAATGTGCTCTTAGTACTAAAGACCAAAAAAGTTTTTTTTTTTTTTTTTTTTTTTTAAGCTGTTGGGGCCTAAGCTGGTGAAAAAGTGTGTATTTAGAATTAGCCACCTGGACTTGGTTTAGATGATCCCAACTTTGTTGGCAACATGCAAAGCATAATCAGGATCCAGTTGCACATATGCCTTCTTCTCTTCATCAGGTCTGATTAGGGTGTTGACCTTGGCCGCACCAATATCATAGAGCTGCTTCTCAGCCTGTTTGATTTGGTGCTTGTTGGCCTTGATGTCCACAATGAAGACAAGTGTGCTGGTGTCTTCTATCTTTTTCTTTTTTTTTTTTTTTGAGGTTTTTGCTATAGGGCGTGTGCACTTGCCAGAAAGACAGAGAGAGACAGAGAGACAGAAAACAGAAAGCAAGAAATCACCCCCCTCCAAGGGGAATGGTCATGCCACAATCCCTTCTCTAGGGATCTTGGGTACACATGCACATGTGCCTGGCATGAATTTAAGCCACCGGGTCTGGGACTCAAACTGCGGTCGACTACATGGGAGTCCAGTGACATAGCCATTACGTTAACTGCTGGTCCCTCTTCTATCTTTTTCATGTAGACTTATAGTCAGGGGGAACTTGATGATGGCACAGTGGTCGAGCTTGTTTCTCCTGGGGCATTCATCTGAGGATATTTGGGCTGCCTCTGTAGTCGAAGAGTCTTGGGCGTCTGGAAGGTGGGTCT